>NC_061120.1:54091609-54105585 GCF_002878395.1 Capsicum annuum | reverse complement strand
TTATTCATTTTAAATTATATTTATATTATTTTGGTGGATATCTAAATCTAATTTTATCATAATTAGGTGGTATGTGTTTCATTCTTCTGGATTTTAAATGTGTTATTAATTTTGATTCAATACTAGATATTAATGTAATTAAGTAGGCTAATTTTTGTGGATTTTCTTTTGTTTTATTTAGACTTATATATTCTGAATAATTACTAATTAAAGATTCTTTAATTTTTCTAAAAGCTTCTCTATTTTTAAATGGCCTTCGCATAATTAATTTAATAATTTTGTAGGTAAAATTTTTTTTATTTAACTCTAACTCTAGATCTAATTCTATCATATATTTCTCTTCCGTACTTTTTAAATTTCTGGGCTTTGATACCATTTGTAGGGGGTGCGCGGATTTAATAGGTATAATAGATTTAGTAGGTTGTTAAAGCATCCAAAATAATTAGACTTAAGAATTCACCCTAAAAAAAAAATATAGAGTATTAAAAGAAAATACAGTTATAAAGAGTAACTTTAGTAAAGGAGAACATACTTTACATTTCGAAGATAAACAATACAATACATTAATAGATTTAATAATAAATTTTAGTGAAAAACTCAAGAACAAGATAAAATATAACAAGACGATTAGATTTAATAGAAGATACTCAAAACAAACAGAGAAAAATATTAGAAAGATTAGACCAAAATTTTAATATTCTAAAGTCATAGGAGTTTGAAATAAATAGAAAAATTCAGTATTTGAATAATAAGTTTAATCTAGAAAAGATACCTACAAAACTCGAAATAGAAAAATTAATCAAGACAATAACAAAAAAAATCTACAAAATAGAAATTGAAACAACACAATTAGTGACAAAAATAACAGGATAAGTAGAAGCAGTAGCTACCGAGATTAACGAATTAGAAAATATAATAGAAAAGCTGGAAGAAATCTCTCTTTCATGAACGATTTAGACCTAATTTATGCAAAGGCCTTAGCTTTTTCATCAAAGTTTCAAACTGATCCGCAAGAATAATTAGACTACTTGCCCCAAAGTAAGTCAGACCAAGTTATTATTAAACAAAATAACACTGTAATAGCATTACTATTAGAATTAAACACAAAAATAGATAAAATTATTAAGGAAAAGGAAAATACAATTGACCAACCAAGAAACACTGAAGTGGATGAATTAATAAACCAATTAAAAAGGTTTAAAATAACCCAACACAAAGAGAAATAAAAAATAACTAGAAAACCTCAACAATGGACTTTCTTTCAGGTAGGACAAGAATAATCGAAGAAAGACCACGAGTAAGTTTTTCAAACAATAGAGTAGGAAATAACCTTATAACAAGAATATTATCATGCCATAAACAAGACGAACAACAAAGTCAAGAATTAAATCAGGCAATAGACATTGATAGAGACTTAAAAATCTTTCAATAGACCAGCTAAAATTACTTAATCCTAAGACATTGCATGACACAAAGTGTTTCTCTAGAGATAACTAACTATATAGACACTATAGAGAAGAACAATTATCAGTTATAGGAAAGGATATAGCAACAGTAAATCTAGTTAATCCTTAATCATTAAAAGGAGTAATGAATATTAGGATGACATTAATGCATATGGAATTAATTGTAATAGGATTAAAAGGTCTAACTAGAAAAAAATTTAGGAACTAAAGTACTGGTTGTAATATATAATGATAGATGGTTAGATTTGGAGAAATTCATTATAGGACTAAAAGAGGTAGACATTACTAATAGTGGAGGAATATTTTAATTAGCCCTAATTGTATGATAAATCTAAAAGAATTTGAAAAAAGCATTAAGATAGGAATACAAACTAAGGGATATGAAGAAATGAATAATGAAAATAATCTATTAATGTGTATAGGATATTTTGGAAAAATGTCTTTAAGTAGTAATACAAAATTTAAAATCAAAGTAGACGAAATGGTTGAGGTAATGGAGAACAAAGAAATATAATTAATAAAATGAATAAAAATAAACCAAGAAGAATACGCAAGGTTAGAATGGAATCTAGAAAAAATCAATAAGAAAAAAGTATCTGCACCAGAATTTCATTTAATGTATAATATTACTAAAGGGAAACATCTATAAGATTTACAGACCGTGGTTATACTTTGAAAAAAAAATTAGATAACGAGACAGAGACAATCATGAAAGTAGAAGATGCTTTAATAAATATAGAAATAATACAAGAATGATATCAAGTAGATGAAGCCTTAGAAGAAGTAACAAGAAGATACAAAGAAAATAAAAATGTAACTTTTAAATGTAAGGGGTGTAGGATAAGAGGAATGAAGCTAATGAAGACCAAAAAATAGTTTAAAACGCGTGACATTAGAACAGACAACCTAGGATACAGAGAACACCATAATTTACAAACAAACTTTAAGTTTGATGAATTTATAGAGAAAACTTATGATAGCAATGAAGACATAGAGTTAAATTCAATTATAAGCCAAAAAGAATTTATGAAATCAGTTAGTTCAATCCCTTTCCAAAGAACAATCCAACAATATACCGTAGACACAAGTACAAAAAATGTACCAAGAAGAAAAGTATTTAGGGTAATTCCTAAAATAGTAACAGAAAATGTGAAATCAATAGAAAAAAGAAAGCCAATAAAAGAGCTTACTAGCTTACAAGAAGGAGGTTATAAATATGGAATACAGTTATAGATCTCTGAAAAGGAATAGTAGTGGCAAATTATATAAAAACCTACCAAGATACAGGAACAGAAATAATGTATAAATACATGAAAATATTTCTAGGAGAATCAACAAAAGCCTTATGGGAAACATATAAGTCCAACTTCCCACAAGAATTTCAAGCCTTAGTAGAGATGGAAGCAAATTTTTATAATTTTACAAATAAAATACATAATCTAATTATAGGAGAATACCCAAATAGCGGTTTAATAATATTACAAAGAAATACTTTAATAAAATTAGAACAACTAAATATTATGGGTTTATTTCATATTAAAAGTTTTTTAAAAGATTATTACCATTATTGTACAATTAGTAAGAAAAAAATATTTAATAAATTACCAGGAGCTTTGGGAAGAGAAATAGAAGAAAGATGGTATAACAGAGAAGGAGTATTTCAAAACCCAAGTGCTAGATGGTCAATAGGACATAAAGTACAACATGCAACGAAAATATTAACTGAGAAGTGTACTAATATACATATCCAAAAGCAATTAAAACAAAATGAGATGAATTTCTGTAAAAACATAATATACACAACCCAAAGTTATCATCAGGACCATAATAAAAAGAAGCGGTATAGGAGACACAGACCGCATTACGACAATAGAAGGAGATATTACTTAAGAAAGTCTTCAGCTAGCAAATCTTATTTAAATAAGACAAGCATGTTACAAAATATAGAACAGATAGAAATTACAAAAATAAATTAGAATGTTATACTTGCGGAAGTATAGAACACTTGACAAATGTATGTCCTAAAAGAAATAATAATAAAATCAGAAACTCGCAATTAATAAAATATTATCAAGAAACACTAATTAATGTAGATGAATATATGTCAGATAATGAAAGTATATATTCAATACTAAGTATAGAAGCAGTAGAAAAATCACAATCAGATTCATCCGACTCAAAAAAAGAAGAATTAATAAATAAAATAGAATTAGAAATAAAAGATTTAGATTTAGAAGAAATACAAGCGATCACAATGAAAGAAATAAAAGAATAGATAATAATCAATGTGCTATATGTAAATGGTATCCCAACAAAGAAAAAGGGGAAATATGTAAGTTATGTTATGTAGAAGGATGCATTACATGTATAAAAAAGGTATTAAAAATAAAAGTAAAAAAAAAAAGAAGAAGAATAAAAAGAAGCAAGCAATCAGAATACTAGTATAAGAATAAAAACACATGATGCACAGGATGCATAGTAAATAAAAACATAATACCATCAAATCTAATAAAAATTTTAGACAAACCAATTGCAGCAATGCAAATGGATGAAACTCATAATATATACCAGTATTATATCAATAAAATCCAAATTAATTTTATAAATAAATATAATAAATTTTACAAATCAGCCTATAATATAGATAGAATATGGGTAAGAGATTTAAATATAAATATAGATCTAGTTATAGAATTACAATTCATATTAAATAATAATGAAAGTTGTTTAATTACAAGAGATGAAGTAGCATTCTTTAAAAACACTGCGTACACTCCAGTACAAACAACAAAAATAAAAACAAAAGGAAAATACACTAGTAGTAAAAAAAAATTATACCCTCTAACTCATGAGACCACAAAGACTTGCAGACATATTGTAAAAATAGTAAGAATAATAAAGCATGTTGTAAAATGCAAGAGGATATGTATGAAGAAAAAGATTATGATAAAGATATACGAGATAAAGACTATATTCTGATAGATATAAAGACCAAATTTTATAACTTCAGAACAAAAATTGACTGGATAAGAGTTATATAAAGCCCTAAAGACTTAGAAAATATAGTAAGAATACTCGATGAAATAAAAGTAATAGGAGAGCAATCATTAAAACACTGAGAGACAAATAAAGTAGTATGTAAGTTAGATATTACAAATCCAGAATACATAATAAAAACAGCCTCAATATAAGCTACTAATCAAAATTTAAAAAATTTTGATGTTCAAATTAAAGAACTTCTAAACTTAGGAGTAATAACAAGATCTATATTGAAACATAGATCGACAACTTTCATAGTAAGAAATCATAGTGAAATAGCAGGAGGAAAGTCATGAATAGTCATAAAATTTAAAAGACTTAATGATAATACTAGAACAGATGCATACAAATCACCAGATAAAAATAAATTAATCAATAGAATACGAAGAAAAAAGTTATTTTGCAAATTTGACTATAAGTCAGAATTTGTCTAACGAAAACTCATAATGAAAGCATAGAGTGGACTGTATTTACTTGCCCAAAGGAACATTTTGAATGATTAACAGATTTATTTGGGTTAAAACGCCATCATCAATTTTTCAAAGAAAAATGAATACTATATTTGAAGAATATAAAAAATTGTGTTGGTATTTGTAGATGATATTCTAGTATTCAACAACGACATTAGAGAGCACTTTGGACATCTTCAAATAGTGTTTAGACTATTTGTGAAAAATGATGTAATAATAAGTAAAAAGAAAATGGAATTGTGCAAAGCATATAAAATTTTTTTAGGAATAATATTAGGGAATGAAAAAAACACAACCTCACATAGCTAAAGAGGTCTTAGATATGCTAGACAAATTAGGAAATACTAAAGAACTATAAAAATTCTTAGGATTAATAAATTACGCCAGAAATTTTATTCAAGATATAGAAAAAAATAGCAGGGCCGTTGTACTCTAAGACTGAAAGTAAAGGACAAAAGCATTTTAATATAGAAGATATTAGGTTGGTACAAAAGATTAAAGAAAAAATAAAAAATAAAAAATATCCCTAATTTAAATATACCTCTTGAAACTAATTATCTAATTATAAAAACAAATGAAAGTTTCACAAGATGGGGAGCGGTATTAAAGTTAGACCAAATAAATATAGCAATAAAAGTGAGGAATAATTAATGGTTAGCAAAGCGGACAATATAAAGAAAAAGAAATATGAGTAGTATAGATGCAGAAATAATAGCAGTAGTATGAATTAAATAGTTTTAGATTATACATTCTAAATAAAAATAAAATACTAGTTAGAACAAATTGTGAAGCAATTGTTATATTTCATCAAAAAATAAATAAAAAACAAGTAGTAGGAAAAGATGGCTTAATTTTATAGACACGATATCAATCTATGAAAATATTATTTTTGAATATAGTAAAGGAAAAGACAATAACTTAGAAGATCAATTAAGTAGATTAAATATAAGGACTAACTAATAAAAATATTTATTTTTCAGCATGAGACTAATAGTGTTTCCTCATCTTCAGACATATATGCACAAAAAATATTAGGTAATATTCATTTTAGATCAAAGACAGTAACAATAGAAAAAATGGAAAGAATATATTTTGAAATACATAATTGATATTTTATTTACCATTAAACTTATCATTTAGAGTACTAACAGAGTGTATAATAGACAGACCACAAAAGTGTTTAATAGACAATTTGTGAATAACTTATCACAAAAAGGATATTAAATATTTTATCGCAGTTGTAATGTTTTGTGTCAATATTTTACAGACAAAAGTAAAGAAATTAAGTTTAAATACTATATCGTTGTACATGGAAAAAACAAATTATATTTTTCAGATATAGATAAAAATTTTAGATTCGATAAAGGGTATGCAAAAATCACTTTTCAAAGGTTTCAACAATTTCAATGAAGAATTAGACTATGCTAGAGGAATAGTGAGATTAAATTACTATATCTCTTCATCCCTTAGGGAGAATCGAAAGAGTACCATCCAATATAATATCCAGAAAGACACTGATAAAATTAATATTTGTGACCATTGTTCATTCATGATCGAAGCATTCAAAAGACTAAACCATAAAAATAAAGCCCTGATGCAAGAAAATACCAAACTCCTAGAAAGATAAAAAATAATGAAAGATAGATTGCAAGTGTTGAAATTTGAACAATATGAAAGCAAGACAAGATTGAAAGACTATAGCTTTAAACAACAGAGTTCTTCATCTTCAAAGAAAATAGATAAGAAGGGTGTGAATTTTTCAATGAATGCAACAAGATTCATTGTGTCGGATAGAGGCACAGCTAGCTGGCTCAAATGGTAATTGGTAAAGACTTATCAAATCCGTTGATGTCTGATACTTTATCAAAAAGAGTAAATATTGAAAAATAATTTAGGATACTCCCAAAATCAATAAAGGGAGAATCATCTAAAGAAAAAAATGATATAATTCAAAAAAAAGATAAAATAGAAAAATTAATCGAACAGACACTGAGAAAATATTTACCAGATAGACAAATTGCGATAATAGAACATGAACCTCAAGACAAGTATGAAGATAAGGTAAAAAATGAAGGCATAAAATATGAAGACACTCAGTATGAATCAGCTAAGAAGATTCATGATGGAGAAGATGATGATTTAGGGATGAGTTTCGACTCAATCGCTCTACACAATCTTGATACACGAACAGTCTCCAAAGATCAAGACAAAACAAGAATAGTCAGCAGTCAAAACTGTAGAAGACGCGCAAAGGACTAGAAAATAATTAGCAAACAAAAACACTATACAAGATAAGGAAAAAAATACACAAGTAAACGGATAAGAATTAAAAACAGAAAAAGTAATAGAACCATTGTCATAAGAGATAAATCTTACCTTGTGATACAAGATCAACCAACAAAGGCACAAAACAGCCACAAAAATATCACAAAATAGTCAACTAGAACTATTCACAAATGACAACAAGAACACAAACACAAACACACGATTTAAAATAGATAAATGGATAGATAGTTAGACAAATGAAGATGTAAATCCTAAGAACCCTATGATATATAAAATCTAAGGACCCTTAATACCTACACAAAATAATTACCTAACTTTTACGAAGACATAAGAGGGACTTTACCTCCTCTAGTACCAACATCTCAAGAAAAAATTCAACTCAAGTGATTCCACACTTGGGCAGCCCTAGTTAAGGTAGGGATGACTTTTCCAAGCCCTACTCTAAGGTGATACACTTTCAAGAGGGATTCTTAGGTGTTACAAGTGTTTCATGTCTTACATCAATAACCAACCAAGTATGATATGAACCCTAAAGAGCCTACTTATAGTTATTACAAAATAAAGTCAAAATGACCCTAATGTCCTGAATTAAAGGGGCTCCTATGAAGTGTAAGAAAAGGGCATAAAATGACCAAAACACCCGTAAGTATGTGGCGGTTTTGGAGTGTTTTAAGGTTCCTCAATGCTACAAAAATCGTGAGCCATTAAGTGTGATCCAAAACCATGAGTCCTCAAGTCTTTAACGCTCTAAGCAATCTTCCACACACTGCCTTGCTTAATGGCATTCTCAAAATCGATCCTCCATGCTTGTTCTTATCTACTCGACGTGTCCAAGTGTTAAGTCTCTATCTGTTGGCCGCCAAAGATGTCATCAAAAGCTAAGTTGGCCAATTGGCTCGTATCATCTTTCCCTTCTTGAAAAGGATTTGACCTCGAATCCCAACCTTACAAGAATAAAGAGAAGACAAACAAACACCACATACTAATGACATGAGGGTTAGAGTTAGCATAATAAACAACATCAACATGCCAAGGAGGTATACACTTGAGATATAACCACATAGTTCTTTGTTTTAATTAGGAGGAACTTAGTAAAAATATAACAAAGGAGTTGGTGAAAGGAATCACCATCAAGGGGGCTGCATTAATTGAAAATAAAGTCCATGCAATAAATATAGAAATGTCACTCAAAAAGGTGGACCAACCAAAAACTATCCGTCCTTCACACCCTAAAAAGTTACCGCGGTCAAATGGAAGACGTAACTAAGGGCTTAGGTCTCAGCCACTCTCACTCTCCCCTAGGGTTCCATCCTCAAAGTTAAGAATACCCTTTTTATCACCATTGGAAATATCATGAACAAAAAGAGGGCTGAGAAAGGTGTTCCACAAGTCAACTTCAAATAAAGGGTTCTCATAAATGCACTTACTACTAGTTTCAAAATCTCCACTAGGAGTATGCCCAACATAAGAAACATACAAAGAAGAAGTATATGGAACTTCCAAGCACAAATTACCTTCTCTTTCAAAGGAGCAATCCTCACTTAGAAACAAACCACCAAGGAAAGCAAATGGATCACAAGAAAAATTATCTTTACCAAGACAATCATAATTTGGCTTTCCTAAATAATTGAGCACATCAAGGTCATTTCCACCCGGTTGATCATTGTCCACACCCTCACTAGTTGTTGGAAACTCATATACCAACGTAGACTAACCTTGGTTTTCACTAGGGTCAACTAGTGTGTGAATACTCTCGCCACTTGGTAATGGAAGCTTAGTCAAGTTATAACTGCTAGCACTAGATGGACATAAATCATTCTCATGAGGAGAATTAATTTCGTCATATAAAGGATCAACTAGTGCTTGCGTACCTATAACAAGAGTTTGGTCCTTATGTGACCTAACAATACCAAGAGTATCACCAAATGAAGAATCAAGCACCTCTACCCTAGGCAAAGCCGCAACTACACCCACTTGGCTACTTCTAGCCATAACACAATATTCTAAGTTCACAGGAGTGTAGGGGATAACGTTGTTACCTTGTAGATCACATGAGCTATGACCTTCCTCTTGACGTGTGTTCGGACAACCCACTTGCTCCCTTTGACCTACCATATGATCCAACCTTTCATTTATCATAGGTAGGTCTTGGGACATAGTGTCAAGGTAGGCCAAAATAACATTGGTGACATTGTTGTCCATGGGTTAAGAGGTTGAAGCCGCGAGTTACCTTGTAATTGTACCTAAAAAAAGGAAAAGAACTATCCAAAAAAAACAAAACCCAAGTGAGTTTGAAACAACCTCACCACACTCTCACATACTTGACGTTTTACACTTGAATTCACAAGTGTTGCAAGTCAGCTTGTAATTTGTGATGAGTCGAGGGGTAAGTCTACTTCTTAGTCAGAATGGATTCTTTGTTTGAAGACTCAAGGAAATAATTTCCGAACTTGAACCAAGAAATACTATGATTCAAAAACAAGAAAAGCACAAAATAAAGCTAACACGAAGAAGTGTATTCAAAAACTAATTTACAACTTAATAGGTATTTACTAGTTGCCAATTAGTATAAGAATTAACAAAACGAAACTAAGAGTCAACAACAATAAACTAAGAATCCAAGATTTTGAGCCAAAAACTTTGGTATTGTATGGAATTTGGTGATGTGGCGGTCTAGGATTGGTTGCAGTTTTTTTTTGGAAGGTTCTTTTTTTTTTTCAACATCAAAATTGTAGTTCAATTTTCAATTCTTGAAGTGTATAATTTGTCCTAGGAGAAGAAAACAACAAGATTGAACCCCTTTTCAACTTTCAAAAAGGTTTGACTTGTCTTACACCTTTTGGGCAAGATACCTTTTTTAAGGGTTGGTGGACTTTTCCTTATTTGTACACCTAGGATAGTATTCTTTCTCCCTTTGAAAACAAGTCTTTTGGTAGATATTTTTGTCCCCCTTCCCTTTTGGTAGGTATTTAGGAATGGTTTTCAAGACTAACAAAGACTTCACTTCTTTCTACTTGGCTTTTGGATCAAACCAACACCATTGAAGAGTTTTCTTGCAACTAGACATGAAGATTGATCTAGAACAACAAGAACCTTCAATAGAAGTTTGAAAAACACACCTCATGTAAACCTCCAAGAATAAAAACACACCTTTTAAAGCTTATAACCCACAACACAATATCAACAACACAAATTCCAGCCAAAACCATCAAATTTTTGGACCCAACAATAATAACACCACAATGCTCAAGTTCTTAAAACTGTATAAATAATACCAACAACAATGTTCAAGCTCAACTTAGATCTAGACTCAAGGGTGTTAGTGAAGACAAAATTAACACTTAGAAACAACTAAGACAAGCTATAGAAACCTAGATCTAGACTCAATTCTCGGCCAAAATAATAACAACAACAAGAACACTTTTCGACCAAGAACACCAACACTTAGAACACTTTTTTTTTTATTTTTCTACTAACCGAGCCCAAGATTGGTCTTGTAGGAACAAAACCAGAATTAGCTCTACTACCAAATGATACAAGATCAACCAACAAATTCACAAAACAGCCACAAAAATGTCACAAAATAGTTCGCTAGAACTAGGCACAAACGGCAACAAGAACACAAACACAAAACACATAATTTGAAATAGATAAATCGATAAATAGTTAGACAAATGATGATGTAAATTATATGAAACCTAAGATATATCAAATATAAGGATCCTTAACACCTGCATAAGACAATCACCTAACTCCTAGACACAAGAGGGACTTTACCTCCTCTAGCACCAACGTCTTAAGCCAAAATGCAACTCAAGTAATTCCACACTTAGGTAGCCTAGTTACGGTGAGGATGACTTTTTCAAGCCCTACTCTAAGGTGATACACTCTCAAGAGAGAGTCTTAGGTGTTACAAGTGTTTTATGTCTTACATTAATAAACAACCAAGTATGAAATAAACCCTAAAGAGCCTACTTATAGTTATTACAAAATAAAGACAAAATGACCCTAATGCCTTCAATGAAAGGAGATCCTGAGTGTAAGTAAAGGGTACAAAATGACCAAAACACCCTTAAGTAGAGTGGTGATTTTGGAGTGTTTTAATGCTCTTCAATGCTCCAAAAATCATGAGCCATTAAGTGTGGTCCAAAGCCGTGAGTCCTCAAGTCTTTAATGCTCCAATCAATCTTCCACACATGGTCTTGATTAATGGCATGCTCAAAACCGGTCCTCCATTCTTTTTCTTGTCTACTCGAGATGACTAAGTCTTGAGTCTCTATGTGTTGGCCTCCAAAGATGTCATCAAAAGGTAAGTTGGCCATTTGGCTCGTATCACCTTGGAATCCAAAGTTGAAGTTCAGAAGAAAATTATTTTGAAATCCAAAGTTGAAGTTCGGATCTTCCTATAAATACCCCCTCAGACATTATTTGAAGACAGAGTAAAGAAAGCAATAAGCAAGAAAAAACCAATCAACATATTCCCCTTTTCTTCACTACCTACCTCTATGTTCTTTATATATCCCTACCTAAACTATAATATTATTAGATAAATTATTCTTGTACAATACTAAATTTACATATTCAGCTTGTGTACAAAGGTAAGAGTCGGTTGGAAGTTCCGAAAGAAAAACCTCTCTCCGTCTTAGTCATGTAAGTCTTTATGTTGTTATATTTCCTATATTTTCCTCCCTAAAAATATGCTAGGATATATATTATTTTTGTGAAATAGTAACTTATTATATGTTAATGATGTTATCACTACCCTTAGTATATGGTTAATCACTTATTCTCTTAATAATAACGATGGATTAACTCGTCAATTCTTAGGATGATAAGGCTTTAATGTCTAACATATTCAAAGGACATATTAGTTTTTCATATCTGGGGTGGGGCTAAAGAAGGAGTCATTAAGAACATAGAATAAGCGAGAGGGATGAACAAATTAAATTAAGTTTAATATGGGGGGGAATATGGACTAAACTTATACACTATAGGCAAATTATGACAAGACTACTCGAGATAGAGGAAGTACTGAGTAGGATTTTCATCTTAAGAGTATTCAACAATTAAAAATCAATATTATCACCTTGAAGATCAGTTTGAAACTTTGATGTAATAGTTAAGACCATACCTAACGACTTAATTAGTAACAAAAATAACAAGACAAGTAGAAACAGTAACTACCAAGATTAACGAATTAAAAAAGATAATAGAATAGATGAAACAAATTTTACTCAGATAAAATTACTTTTTGTGACCATTGTTCATCCATGACCGAAGCATTCAACAGACTAAACCATAAAAATGAGGTTCTTTTACTTTTTCTATGTTTAATTGTTATCCGTCCATGTATGTACTTTTTTTCTCTTATCTTGTATAGTATTTTTTATCTGCCAATTATTTTCTACTCGAAGCAAAGTGCTCTTATCAGTATGGGTTCAATATATATTATTTTCTCTGTCACAATTTATGCAGCGAGATAAAATCTAGAGAGAATAAAATTGGTATATTCTTTTTTAGAAAATATCTCAAAATCTTAATTATTATAATTTATAGTACTCCTAAGTTTTACGTCCATTTCAAATGATATATAATAGTACTCCATTCCAAGTTTTGTAACACAAATGAAATTTGAAGAGTCAATCGAATTCTCATGATTTTAAAGTATCTTAAGCTGTTAATTATGAATATTTATAATGCTCTTATTTTTAACGTTATTTTTTTTATTATGTATGTTACTCTCTCTGTCTCAATTATGTGACACAGATAAAATTTGGTGAGTCAAGTAATTTCTTTATGCGTATGATTTAAAAGTATTTATATTATTAATTATTATAATTTATAATTTATAATTTATTTTTTTATAAAATTTTAAATAATATATGTTACCCAATTACAAACATTAACTGGAGTAATAGAACAATTACGTAAAGGCATTAATTTAAAAGGAAAAATTTCAAAAATAACAACTATAGAGCCTTAATTGTAACTTTTATAGCGACAGTTTTATAATTACGAAAAATAGCAAATTGTATTTTGTATTTAAGTAAACTGTTGCTATACAAATACATATACAATAAGATTTACTGCCCATGTTTTACTCAAATTAGTTGAGTTAAATTAGGAATAATTATCCCATCTAATTAAATTCCCATCTCTTACTCTTATTTAAAGTAGTAGATTCCTTTTCCAAATCAAACTCAAATATAAAGATTATTATTTCCATGATGTTCAAAATTTCAAAATATCATTCTCTTATATCTCTAACTATTTTTTGTTGTTAGCTTTTTCATTCTTTTATCTTGTTTTAATTTTAATTTCTTTTTCTTTTCCATTTTTTTCTTTTCACTTTATTTTCTCTCTTCTACTTCTCTTCTTTTTTTTCCTTTTTCATTTATTTATTTTCTTCGTTTCCTTTTCACATATTTTTTTTCGTTTTTCTTCTTCTTCATTTTCTTCTTCTTCTTCTTCTTCTTCTTCTTCTTCTTCTTCTTCTTCTTCTTCTTCTTCTTCTTCTTCTTCTTCTTCTTCTTCTTCTTCTTCTTCTTCTTCTTCTTCTTCTTCTTCTTTCTTTTCATCTCCATCCTCTTCTACTTCTTTTTCTTCTTCTTCTTCTTCGTCTTCCTCTTCCTCTTCCTCTTCCTCTTCCTCTTCCTCTTCCTCTTCCCCTTCCCCTTCCTCTTCCTCTTCCTCTTCTTCTTCTTCTTCTTCTTCT
>NC_061120.1:54040173-54091509 GCF_002878395.1 Capsicum annuum | reverse complement strand
CTTCCTCTTCCTCTTCCTCTTCCTCTTCCTCTTCTTCTTCTTCTTCTTCTTCTTCTTCTTCTTCTTCTTCTTCTTCTTCTTCTTCTTCTTCTTCTTTAAAATTTATTTTTCGCTTTTCTTTTTACACTTCTATATCTAATTTCTATTTCTATTTCTTTTTTTTTTTCCTTTTTCACTTCTATTTTTTGAATTTTTTTATTTTGTTTATCTCTATCTTTTATTTTTAAAAGACAATTATCTATATCATATATACATATTCAAAAAATATACAAAATGAATAGACATATAGATCTGCATATGTATTTACAATAAAAAACATACATACACATATATATATATATATATCTGTATATGTATTTACAAAAATACATATCGGACTCACATGTATATATAAACATATATGACACAAAGTTTCTATAACAAAAATGATAATTATATACCTATACATATAGGTAATAAAAAAATACAAGATGCATATCTTAAACAGTAAAAGAAAACAAATAAGTACATATGTTATCCTATAAAATGACATAGTATGTACTGTTCAAAGACAAATCCACCATCGTATAAAATATATATAGCTCCGCATATGTATTTATAGAATAAATACCTAATCAATATGCATATTCTTATTTTATATGAGTCACTTTTGTATTTCGCAAATACATATGAAGATATATATTATAGTTATGTTTGTTACTGTTTAATATAAATATGATATATATTTCTTAAATACATATGTATGTTTTGTACTGAAATACATATCCAGATTTGTATGGCTATGTATTTTGTATGTTTTTTAAATATGTGTATTTGATATACATACTTGTTTTTTCAAAATAAAAGTTAGAGATAGAAGAGTAAAAAAATAAAAAAATAAAAAAATAAAAATATAAAAAGAAAACAACAAATAAATAAAAAAAGAGAAGTGGAAAAGAAAAAAAAGGAAGAGAGAGAAATAGAAGTATAAAAATAAAACAAAAAAATAAAATAAAATAGAAAAAAAGAAGAACAAAATGAAAATAGAAAAAGAAAAAAAGATATGAGAAAGAAAAGAAAAAAGAAAATGAAAAAGGAAAAAAGGAGAAATAGAAGAGAGAAAATGAAGTGGAAAGAAAAAGAAATCAAAATAAAAAAATAAAATGATAAAAATATAAGATGAAAAAAACTAAAAAAAAATGAAAAAGCAAAAAAAAAAAAGAAGAGAAATAGAAGGGAGAAAATAAAGTGAAAATAAAAAAATAAAAATAAAATAAATAAAAAAATAAAATGATAAAAAATAAGATGAAAAAAAAAAGATAAAAGATATGATTATATTTGGGGAGGTGAAACAGTGGAGTGAAAATAGGAAAATGTAAAGTAGTGAGAGTAAAATATGAACTTGTCTAGTTAATGAGTAAAATAATATTACTCTTGCTATAAACTATAATTTTACAAAAATATTACTATTTATTGTAATTATAATTTAAAGTACAATCTATAATTTTTCCAATCTAAACTAAAGGCTAAAGTTTAATTGGGTCCAATTTCAGAGTTGTATATTTTGTTTTGACACAACTAATTCAATCAAAGTGGACTGACTATTTTGTCCGGTAAAGGAAACAAACATGTAAAGCAGTTAGGTACAATATTACTAAAATACATAAATCGGATAATATAAAAAATACCCCTCAACTAGGAAGCAAAATATAAAGAGGCAAAATAAAAAATTGTGATAGCCAATAGAATTCTGCCAAAGTAGGGTTGGCCTCCACCTTGCTCCGACAGAAATTCCATTTAAAAAAGAATGACTTACTTTGACTCAGCAGAAAGTTTAGAAAAATAAATAAAACTTTTGAATCTTGTGGCCTTAAATTAAAATTATGTCAAATGTACCAAAATATTCTTTAATCTTGTGGTCCTAAACATGTCATGTGAAAAGTTGAAATTAAAGTATTGCCAAAAAAGGAAAGAGGTCATTCTTTTTGATACGAACTAAAAATGAAAATATGTCATTTTTTTTTAAACAAACTAAAAAGAAAAGTAAGTCATTCTTTTAGAAACGAAGGAAATAATATATATAGTCAGAGGTAGAAGATGCGACGTGACATCTCTCAATGACTACTATTTTTATTTTTTGATTCTCTCTCTTTTTTGGCCTTTTCTTTTATTTTTTTCACTTATTTTATTATAAAAAAATATTTTTGTGACTCATCCCTATACGTCGTGATAACTTCTACTCTTAATTAATATTAGTATCAATAATTAGTAATATGCATAAATCTCAATCATTTTATGTCTATAACTCTCAATTATTTACTTAACATACAAGTTCATGAGATGACCTTTTGCCTTCATTCATCTATGCATATTTAATGAAGAAACAACATAAATCCCAATAATTTAAAGTTTAATTATAGAAAATTTTGACATTTTGCATAATTATTGAAAATCTCAATTTTGAGTCTGTCGAAATATATAATTAGCTCCCGATACATCCAATGAAGATATATTTTTCATTTGAAAAGATACATAATCAACTCTCGATATATTCTTTTTGATTCTGAATCTGTCGAGATACATAATCAACTCTCGATACATCCAATGAAGATATATCATTAGTTGAAATTTTTATAATTAGTTTATAAGAGTAAATATTTGTATAAATATGGTAAGTTAAGGTTTATGTTTATGTTATTTTTCCATATTTAATAACATACAAAACCTAAAGCCAAATGACGAATTTATGCAATGTCATGTACAGTTAACCTTTTTTTTTTTTTTTCATAGTTATATATAGAGAAAATACATAAAGCACCTCCTGAATTTGTCCAACTTTTTCAAAAAGACATCTAAACTATACTTTCGACCTCTTACCCCACGAATCTTACTTAAACCATTGTAAATAACCCCTTTTTCAGCCAACACCAGTTACACCAATAAATATGTATATCACATGTCAATCAATATTTGACACGTGTCAATTAATTTAAATGTTCTTTAGAAACTATAGCCTTATAATTTTTTTCTACCTTTCTTCTTCACATTTCCTTTCTTCTTATGTCAACGAACACCAATAGTATTTCTTTCAATAGGATCGATCAAATTGTATTTTGCTGGATCTTTTTTGGGGGGTTAAAGTTTCCAACACCAGTTCCAACCACGAAGTTATAATCATGGAGATGGAAAGGATGTGATTCCACCGATAACAAGTTGGTATCTTGGATTACTATTTCAACAGTGGAATTAAAAGCAATTTTACTGATCCTGCACATTAGCATTTTTTCAATAAAAAATTAATTTTTCATTTTAAGTATATCGTTGAAAAATACCTTCTCACCGAAAAAAATGATGGCTAACGTACCATCTCTTTTTTACCCTTTTTTTAATCTCTTTATCATTCTCCAATTCAAGATCAAACTTTTTCAACACTAATTTACAAGAAATCACTACTTCGATAAGTCCACTGCGTCACCGGCCACCATTGTAGCAACTTTCAAATTATCATAGTTTGTCTTCCATTGTTGTTGATCATTGCGTATTAAATTGAATTTTCTGCTAAAGTACGCCTTAATTGTTCTCCCTATTAAATTGAATTCCAAAAAAGAAAGATTTTATTCAATTGGGAATGCAGAGAACAAGTTTTTATCATCAATGGAGAGGAACATCTCTTATTCCGTGAGGAGAATATGTTGAGGAAGGGGAATAGGAGCAATGTACGCTGATCACTTTGAACATAGGAGACAATGGAGCCATTAATATTTTGATAAGTTTCATCTGCATCAACTAATTTAAGTTGACTATCATTTTTTTTTAATTAATAAATTGTATCTCAAAAGCATTTTACTTTGGAGTTAGAGTTACTTAGGGATGGAAGACCCCATTTTACTGTCGAATTGGTTTCTTGAATCTGAATCAATGAAGTTATTTTTGTTGGAGAAATATGAGGAAGACATCAATGGTGAAGGAATTTTTAAAATTTTTGATAAATAATAAACACATGACAGGTTTTAATTAGCAATTTAAGTCAAATTTTAACCATTCACATGTCTGATGTGCGTATATACACGCAAAGGTAAAATTTAAGTCAAAATGGTGTATTTACAAGAGTTTAAGTAAAATTCATGAGATAATAGGTCAGAAGTATAGTTTAGGTGTCTTTTTGAAAAAATTAAACAAGTTCAGGGGTACTTTATGTATTTTCTCTTCTATATATTGCTTATAAAGTTTTTCATGTTGGGTCAATGAAAATCTTATAACAAATACATGAAGACGTTTTGGATTTCTTTGTTGACTGATTGAGAATTTGCGCTTATTAGTTTTGTTTTAGAAAATCATTTTATGGTTAGTTTGTTTCCTTAATAGTTATATTTGTCTTCTTCCCAACGTTAATGGAAGAATTCTTTCAAAATGACTTTAATTTTTTTTCTTTCTTTTCTATTTCATAAATAAGTTTTATGGTGTCAGTATAGTTCTTCTTTCTTTTATATTTAGATTCAATTTATTAACTTTTCACCTCTCATTATAATTATATCCTTAATTAGACAACTTAATATACATTCATATTTTGCCTTTCATTATCATTTTCATCACTTTATAATAGTTTACACGTCCAACATTATTTTAAAAATCAAACTCTCCCTCAACTTTGAAAAATAATAATTCTTCCCCTTTTTCCTAATTGACTTTTTTAAATGTCTATTTTACTCTTGCATTGTCAACTTTTATTTTTCTTTTACTTTCTTAAAATCAATATAGTATAATAATATTAATAAATAATTTTCTATAAAAATATTATTATCATCCAAAAAATAAAAATGAGAAATATTAATTGAGTAAACAAGTTAATGTCATTCTTTAGTGAGACAAAAGAACAAAATAAAAAAAAAAACTAGAAGTAATATTAACAAAATGTATAATGTGATAATAACCATATTTTGATGCAAGAAAAACAAAAGTAGATTAAATACAAATAAAAGTATAATCCTTAAAAATTCTTAATAAATCATCTATTTATATTGTAAATAAATTTGAAATTATAATTTTAAAAACATTTCATTAATGATAAATACAATTTGCTTATATAGGTAGATAATAGAGCATAAGAGATAAATGATACTTAATATGTATGCACTTAGTAAAACATACATACATAATGCACGTAATATTAAAATAACAATCATTAGAAAAAATATCATTAGATTTTACAATGAACTTATAAAAAGATTATTCTACTTGCAATGTTAATGAACTTAAAATATAAATCTTTAAATACATAGATTAAAAGAAATCACATATAATATTAAAAAAATATTATATAGATGGAGGATTGAAAATGACAAGGACAGAATAGGCATTACAGAGAATAAGAAGGGGAGGGGGGGATGATTATTTTTCAAAATTGAGACGGAGTTTGTTTTTTAAAGTAAACTTGAGGGTGTACACGATTTTCACCCCTTTATAATATGCCCAAGTATGGAGTACTTAATGATTTATTTATTCCATTACTTTTTGATAAAATAGCCCAAAGCCCCGCTCCCACCCCTCACCCCCACCCCCAAAATATATATTTGAATTTTTAACTACATACTTCAACTTTACGGAGGTTATTACCTCCTTGAACGACTTAAAACTTTAATTTTTACCTCCTCGAATGCTTAGGTAAAAAAGTGAATGTATTTCACTCTCTTGGAGAGAGTAAAGACGAAAAGTAGATATTAAAAATTTATTTTTATTACCTTTTTCATTAATATCTATTTTTACTTCTATGTCATTTCTCTAATTTCTTTTCTTTATCGTAGCAACATACTGCTCATCCATGAAAGCTACCAAATTTCACTACCACTCTCTATGAAATTACCAAGATGGTTAAATCAATCAATACACCTCAATCCTTTGATAACAATTTCACCCGCACTCTCTACCACCATAAACTGTGGACCCAAAATCTTTCAAATCAAAGCACATTTAAGCTTGAATAAGCTTAATACAGTGACAACCCAAATGATTTTCTTCGATAATTTTTTATTATTAGGAAAAATTTTGGTCTTATATCAATACCCACCATACTTACTTGAATTCTTGCCATAAAAATTATAAATGTTGTGATCAAATTTCTCTTCAATTTGAATCTTAAGCTCCATCAATGACATTTTATAAGTTTTTATCAAGTTTTAGAAAACTAATAGATAAACTTAAATTCATCTCCAAATAATATTCCTCAATCGATTTCAACAACTAGTCATTTTTCTATTAATTTGAAAATGCAGATCATGTACCTCATCTTCTTTGTACAGTTGCTATGATAATTTGATGCAAAAATATCCTAATCACCATAAATAGGATTGTAGAAATCATGATGGATTAACAAAGTAGTATTCATTGTATCAAGTGATTCTTAAAGGGTGTTTGGGCATGTATTATTTTTTCTCTTTAAGTTTAATTATTTTTTAATAGATGAATACATTATAACTCATCTTATCTTTATTTGTGATGATATTAGGGGTAAAGAACGGGAAAGGGGAATAAATTACAAAGTGTTACAGATATCAACCATCAATGATTAGCTTAAGCTAATAATCTGGGAAAGCTATTGCAAAAATCTAAGATCGGGGTTAGAAATGCAAACCTCAGGAGAAGAGAATATTTACTTAAGTATAGTTTCTTAAACAAGTGCATAAAGCCGTTTGGGTGAACAAAACTTGTTGATTCTGCGTTTCAAGAACCACGTGAGATCACTAATTACAAAGAACCTATGGAGTTGTCCTAGTGCTTCTATCATATTGATTAAAAATCTAATGAATCGATAACTGTTACTATTGAAATTCTGATTCACAAACCCACTTTTTACTAAAACTTATATACTGATCGCCTAGATAAATATCTTGATAGTTATTTCAATCTATTCCCTTTGGGATTGACTCCAATCGAGTTGGGTTCTATATTGATCAACGATCTCTTTATACTTTATTTATAAGTACCATTCGCGATATAAAATTTTGGTGCCATTACCGTAAAACATGATTATAGAGCTGATTGACTGTGTTTGTTAGGTTATTGATTTCTATTTTTTGCGTTTATTTTTTATTGTTTCTAGGGTGCACACCAGTGCATGCTCAACACTCAGAGACAAGGAAATCTTCTGATTTCACTTTATATAGACCATTAGAGAGCTTTGAGAGCTAATAAAAGGATAGTGAATGAGGAAGTTCACAATTAAGTTCATAAGTAGGGAGTTGATGATGTAGGTGTCATAAATGAGCCAAGATATCATTATGAGCTTCAGGAGACCGTGGAGTATACCACTGCTCAATTGGCGATTATAGAGAATGCCAAAAAGCTATTAGTCGGGCAACTAGGAAAGACAAGGCTAGATAAACAGAAGTAGACCATTTGGCCATGCTTGAAGAGCAAGAGAGGAAAATAAGGTATAGGGGGTAATAACCTATACAACCATGTATTCCGCAATTTAATGATGCATAGGTCAAGATAGAATTTCTAGATCTGATTAAGATAGGTGTTTTTATTCCACCAATATTGCCTATAGGAACTAAATTTAACATCATTAGTGCTATGATAAGTTGCTGAACCTAAAAGGGTAATCACCGACCTTGCTACTGCTAATACAAACATACTTATTATGAACTTTGTAGGGATTTATGATTCCTATAAACTACCTAGAGTGCACCAAGAGGCAATTAGACTATGGTTCTTTCTATTTGAAGAGGGATGCTTTATTATGGTTAATAGAGTTGCCACATAGATTGATCACTACTTTTAATCAGTTGAGCACACAGTTCTTTGATAGATTTTTCCCATCTTCCAGAATATGTAGTTTAAAGAAGAGATTTATAATTTTAGACAGATATATTCAAAATATTATATGAGACCAGGTTGAGATTTAATAAAAAGTTGTAGAATGTCCTTAACCAAAAAATATCTGGTTATAATTTACTGGAGATATTCAATAGAGATTTGATTTCTAACAACAAGGATATAGCAGACACTATTATTTGTAGGGTTGTTATTAGGTTACATTGGGATTAGGCTTTTAAAATTGTAGATTTGATCACTGAAACTGACCGGTGTTGGCATACTCAAGATACAAATATGACTGAAGGTACTTAGATGATTGGGTCATATGCAAAGGAGAAAGCACTAGATAATTCAGTTGCTTAATAGGTGACATAATTGAGGACTAAGCTTAGCTTGTTCACTAAGGAGTTTGCAGCAACGGGAGCAAAAAAAGTGAATACAGTTAGTATACAGAGTAAGGCACCTAGGCATGATGAATTTGATTTCAAGGAGGAGGCTAAGTATTTATACAATAAGGTAGTGGGTTTTTGAGCCAAGGTTTAAGGGTTTAATCAAGACAATTGAAACTCCAGGCAAGGAATCAAGGTCAAAACTACTATAAAGATAACAAGTACAATAGATGTGGATAGAGAGATAAGAGTAGACGAAGAAATGGTGATTAGAGAAGAAAGGATGCTTATAAGTATAAAAGTAGCCTCTATGTTCCCCGAGGGAATCAAGCTGCATATCTGAACAATTTGAGGATAGAAGACATGCTTGCAAAAATGATAAAGGGGTAGAAAATATGAAAGACTACCTTAAGGAGTTTAGAATAGATATTTTAGAGATGACTCAAAATGTTGAATCACATGACATCGCCATTAAGCAGATTGCGTAGCAGTTTGGTCATATATCCGCTGTATTATATTAACATCAATAAGTTACACTTCTAAGTAACACCATTCAAAATTTGAAAAATAATGGTCATTTATTGCCTATTACTACTTAGAGTGTAAGATGATCGTTGATCCACTTATGCCCATTGTTGCTGAAAATAAGATCAAGATGGTATTAAATAAAAAGAAATTGGCCAAATCAAAAAATTTGATTAATGATGGAAATGCATCTAAAACTCTTTTAGTTGCTGAAAAAAGGCTACGACAAAAAAAGAAGAGGGCAAAAGAGGTCACAAAAGTATTGAATCCTATTCCAAAACCTTTTCCTCCTCCTTTTCCAAAGAGACTAAAGAAGGCTAAACAGGAAAGTATCAAAAGTTTATATCCATGTTGAAGAAACTATCAGTGATCATCCCTCTAATTAAGGATCTTGAGTAAATATTAGGTTACTAAAGTTTATAAAGAAGTTAGTGACTAAGAAGAGGACTATGAGTTTTGAGCCTGCTAATAATGTGCACCATTGTAGTGTAATAGCTTTCCACTTTCTAGTTAGAAAAATAAAGATCCTAGAGCATTCATAATTCCATGCACTATTGGGTCTTTCAACTTCACAAAAGCTTTGTGTGACTTGGGTGCTAGTATTAATTTGATGTTGCTAGCAGTATACAGTCAATTGGGGTTGGATTTGCCTGAACCGCCATCGATGATACTTCTCATGGTGGATCATATTGTGAAGAATCCCATGGTAATATTATGTAATGTTTTGGTGAAGGTTTTATCCTTTATTTTTAAACTGATTTTGCATTCTTGACTATGAAGTTGACTTTAGGGCTCTCATTATTTTAGGGAGCCCATTCCTTGCGACTGGACATAGGTTGGTCGATATGCAGTTTGAGCAGATGAAGTTTAGATTGAATGACAAATATGTAACTTTCAAAATATGCTAATATATGAAGTTACCAAAGGATATACATGTGATTTTTGTGATTGATACAATTGATGAAGAAGCATTGGTAGCTCATATTGAGAAGAGTCTTGGAGTTTAATCACTTGCAACAGTTATTGTAAATTTTTAGGGTAATGATATTGAGGACTATGATGAGATGGTGAGCACACTTAATGGTAGGGGTTCATACACTTTTGCACCAACGAAGATAGATCTCGACTTGAAGAATAGAGTGACCCAATCAGCTAAGCCTTCTTTTAAGGAGCCTCCAGTCTTAGAATTCAAGGATCTTCCATCTCATCTTTGTTATATATTTTTGGAACCCAATAATACTTTGTTAGTTATTATTACAATTAATTTAGTAGAGTGGAAACTTGAGGCTTTGGTGTTTGTGTTTTAGAGATTCAAGAAGGTCATTAGATGATCCATTACTGATATTATTAGGATTCTGCCTGGAATTTACACACAGAAAATCCAACTTAAGTCGTATTGTGTATCTACTATTGAGCCTCAACATAGGTTAAATCCATGTACGTAATAGGTGGTAAAGGAGGAAATTATCAAGTGGTCGTATATGGGAGTAGTTTACCCTATTGCTAATAACAAATAGGTGAGCTCGATCCAATGCATGCCTAAAATAGTGAAATCACGATGGTTATCAATAATAAGAATAGGATTATTCCTATGAGGAGACTTACTGGCTAATGTGTTTACACGGACTACATAAAGCTTAATGCATGGACTAAAAAGGATCACTTTTTGATTCCTTTCATGAACCAAATATTTTACCATCTTCTTGGTTGAGGATGGTATATTTTATTGATGGCTACTCCAATTATAATCAAATTTCATATTCCTTAAGGACTAAGAGAATACCACTTTCACTTGTCTATATAGGACTTTTACATTCAAAAATAACTTTTGGTCTGCATAATGCACCAGCACCCTATCAGCGTCACATGATGGCTATATTTCTTTACATGGTTGATGATACTATTAAGGTGTTTATGGATGACTTCTCGATCATTGGTGATTCATCTAAATATTATCTTTCTTATCTTTCTAGTATTTTGAGGAGATGTAAAGATTGCAACTTGGTGCTAAACTAGGAAAAATGCCACTTCATGGTTAAAAAGGGAATATTGCTTGGTCATAGAATTTTGAAGAAGGAGATTAAGGTTGACAAGGATAGGATTGAAGTTATTGAAAAGTTGCATCCACCAATTTCTATGAAGGTATTCAAAACTTTTTGAGGAATATTGGATTTTATTGTAAATTCATCAATGATTTGTATAAAGCTACTCACCCCTTGTGTAAGTTATTGGAGAAGGAGGTGAAGTTTATGATTGATGATGTGTGTCTGAAGGCATTTGAGATAATACTGAAACTAAGAAAGGAGATTAATATTAATGATACATTTCCAGATGAGTAGTTATTGGTAGCATCACAAGATTTGATTCCATGGTTTACAGGATTTTCCAATTATTTTATAACTGATGTTTTTCTTAAAGATCTATCACTTTAGTAGGGGAAGAAGTTTATGCATGATGTGAGGAAGTTTTTTTTGGTTTGAACCATACTTATTTTATATTGTATGGATGGACTAATTTGTAGATGTGTTTTTGAGGTAAAGATGATTAGCATTTTAGAGGAATGTTAGTCGTCACTAGTTGGGGGTCATTATAATGGTGCACAGACTGCATATAATATTTTGTAATGTGGATACTATTGTCCTACCATTCAGAATTATATAAGAGCCAGTGACCAATTCCAAATACAAAGAAACATCATAGGAAGGCAAAAGTTTCTGAAGACCCTCATACTAGAGCTTGATTTTTTTGATGTATGAGGCATTAATTTCATAGGCCCCTTTATGAGCTCATATGGTATGAAGTATATTTTGATTGAAATTAACTATGTTTTGAAATAGGTTAGCGGTTGAACTTCCAAACAATGAAGGGATTAATGTGACCATATTTTTATAGAATAATATGTTTTTCAGATTTGGTATGCCAAGGGCAGTCATAAGTAATGGGATTTTATATTTTTGCAATTATTGGTTCAAAGCGTTACTTGAGAAATATGATGTGAAGCAAAAGATAGAAACCCCCTATCATCCATAATTTAATGGGTAAATTGAGGTCTCTAATTCGGAAATCAAGTCCATTTAAAGACTGTGGATGCCAATATAACAAACTGGGCTAGAAAGTTAAATAATGCATGGTAGGCCTATCAGTTAATATTTAAAACTCCTATTGGTGTTCCCTTATCAACTTGTGTTTGGTAAGGCATATAACTTGCTACTTTAACTTGAGTATAAGTTTTTGTAGGCTCTGAACAGGCTAAATTTAAAATGGAGTGATGTGGAAAATCTAATACTTGAGAGCTAAATAAGATGGATGAATTTTGTATTATATCTTATAAAAGTTTAGCCCTATACAAGGAAAAGATGAAGGTATACGATGACCGCAAGATTGAGAAGAGAGAGTTCACCGTTGGTGATATGGTTATGCTATTTGAGTCCAAGCTCAAGATATTTCCTAAAAAGTTGAGGTCGAGATAGAGGGGTCCTCATTGAGTAGTGACGGTGTTTCCCTATGGTTCTATTAAACTTAAAAATAGTGAAGATCTGAAGTTTAAAGTAAACAGCCAAAAAGTGAAACATTATCATGGTAATACTAATGAGGTCAAGATGATATACAAAGTAGCTCTTGGTGAAGTCTGAGTAACCAAGAACACTTGAGTCATGCCGCAATGTTAAATCAAGTTCTTTATGAGAGATAACCCATGGGTTAGTTTGGTGAAGTCTAAGTAACAAAAGTAGCCATGTCATGCCACGATGTTAAATCAAGTGCTGCTTGGAAGGAAACCCAAGTTTTTTGTACTTCTGTTATTTATATGGTAATGTATGTTGCTTGTGTAGCGGAAATGCTAAAAAGGAACCAAGGAACTGGAATAAAACAGAACACATGAAACCATTATAAGATTATAGGAAAATCTTAAGATCCTCGGTTCTGTCACCTGTATGAAATCCAAAGAATTGATTTTCAGGAGTTTATCACATGATTGAGCACCTATGATCGTACCTAGAGAGTATGATCATGTTATCTATCATCTGATTAAACTTTTGAAAACTAACATTTAGGTGTTGAAGTTACGATTTTACGAAATGATTGTTGTTACATCCAACGATAATCGTTAAGCTTCATAGGTTACCAAGTATGTTTTCTATATTCCCTTGGTACAAAAACATGTCATGATCCCACAAATGTGGGATGCAACCATCTATTGTGTCTTATAATTTTAAAATCACCTGATTAAATCCTACCCAACTCAATTTTAAATACCAAATCCATATACCCTACCACCTGATGCACCCATTCAATTAATAAAACTCAATTTTCATAATAAAATTATGATCACAAAATCAATTAGGGAGAAATAATTCAATTCTAACCTAGAATCTTGTAGATTCGACTGCTCCCATATTTGTTTACTCCCTCAGTACTTAAACTCATTTTCATCACAATAACTTGTACTTTATAAATAGTAAGAATTCTTCTCATGCCTTAGAATTATGAATTATGAGTAAAATTAAATGAGAAGATGAGTTAAATGAACCTTATTGAGTTTAGAAGAACAAACAAACTAGTTTAAAGGGATATATGCACCAAAAACTTGCATAATTGTATTATGAAATTGTGTCTGAATGGGTGATAGTGGGGGAAGTTTGAGTACCCCTTATTAGTCAAAAAGAGTCAAATAGGATCAATATATTAAGTTTTAGATTGATTTAACTATCAGTGCACGCTCTATGAAACAACCTACAATCATTGTATCATCGTACGATCGTAGGTTAAATTGTTGTGGATGCCAATTTTAAGGTTTCAGGAGTTCTTCAGATAATTACATTCCATGATTTTCATATCATTGTATGATTGTGAGATATATTCATATAACATGACAACTTGTAGGAGCTTCTTAGAAGGGCACCCTACAATCAAAAGGACGATCCTATCTCTTGGTAATATCGTATAATCAATTATCTAATTGAATTATTGTGCATTATTTTTGATATATTTTAAGACTAATGATTTATGTACAAGTAATATGAAACCAAATCTTTTAAGCAGATACAAGACCAAGCACTCTGTATGTAAATATCTAAGTAATAGGCACCGAAAGACATATCCTCAGCCATAGAGAGTGAATTAAAGGAATCTAGTGGATCAAAAGTGTAGTACTCCAAAAGTAATGATAAATAACATCACTCACCTCATAAAACTAGATCCTAATACAAGGCTAGCCATACCCTGTACTGCATTGGTACCCATGACCACCTGAGTTAAACCTTCCTAATCTGACGAGAGAGTTCAAGATTTAAACCCAAATAAGAAAGAACTTGAGGTAGCTAGGGATGTTGATGGTAAAATGAGTTTTGTGGATAAATAAAAGTCTAACCTAGAATTATCCAAAGGACCTAATGAAGGGATGCCTCAAAGTGGTTCAAATATGTGACATTGGAGTACGCCGAACTCTAGACAATACTCTTTTGATAGGAATTTCCCGAAAAACAAGGGAACCAAAAGTGCATATTTAATAGAAACCATACATGTAGCCTGGTGCACTACAAAGTTCCTGAGCTAGTCCCAGTATTCTATAAATACAAAATTGGACTGGATGACTAAACTAATGGGTGACTATATTCCTGAGATGGTGAGAGTGTTTTATGCCGATTATATGACAAGGATTAAAAATATGACTCCTTTCGTAAAGTAGAAAGATATGAAGAAGCGACCAAAGTTAGACATAGTATTAGTCTTAGGTGCACTGATTGACATCCTAGAGAAGAATATTTCTATAGCTTTATTTGGTGCAGATTTTGAGCCGTCAGCTGAAACTGTAGAGTATGACTACCAGATGATTAAATTGAAAAGAGTGAAAAAGTTGACAACTAAAGACAAACTCATGCATCATATTATTGAACCATATTGAGCATGCTATGAAAAGAGCAACATAGGTAAATGGTTCAATGTTTTACAAACATACGCTGAGTTACACCACTAAGGCTTGGTGTTCCATTATCAGGCACCAAATAGCACCAACCAAAAATAACAACACACTTAATGCTGATAATGCATACATGGTAGCAGCCTTTATTGTAGAGTTGAACTTGAATATTTCAAGCATCATTACAAATGAGTTTTGAGAAAAGGTTCCCCTGTCTAATACTACTCTATCCTTCTTGAGTTTGGTGGTTGCCTTTGTTGGAAGTCGGCTATTAATTTTATTTCAAATGTTGCCTAAATTCTTAGCCAAAAAAGACAAAAAATATAGCATTAATTAAGGACTTGAAAAGCTCGACAGCTTGGGCCTGGGGTTTTTTGCCAGATTACCTTTACAGGATATAGCGGGGGCTTCCCCCACTACTGAGATTTTGTCTTCCAATGTTGGTGCTTCTTATTCTACTCAGTAGCCCACAACACCTTTAGGACCGCTGATACCTACATCTCTTCTAGAGCAACTAATGATAAATTAAGTCTATCATGATGTAATGATCAAGAAGTTTAAGGTAATGGTGAAGCCCTACGTGGAGGATTTGATTAATGATATGGGTTATGAAGACCCATTTTGATAGATTTAAGAGTTGAATAATGGATAAGTTTGAGAATATTCAGGCTCTCAATTTGAGCATGGTTATGAAAGCAAAAGTTGAGTTGTTAAAAGTGGTGAAAGAGATGATGGAGCAACAATTGTAGGTTATACCACCTCAAACTCTACTAACTCCATCCTTTGAGGTATCTACCATAGATGTGGATATATTGGTATCAGATTTCTATACCTAACCCTCACCAGGTAAAAGGAGAGTACGAATTAGTTGAGGTGGTGGATGCGATGGGTGAGGATTTTCACCCCAATAAAAAAAGAAAAAGTAAGGAAATGGACAAAAATAAAAAATAAAAATAAAGAAAAAATAAAAATAAAAGATAAATATGGCCCGAAGACTGAAACTTTTTAGGCTGAGCGAACCTCCAAGGCACATGTTTTAGAGATGCTTGAGATTCCACTTGCTAGGGTTTCCACTATTGCCATTGATGCTGTTATACAGAGTGGAAGAGGTATGCATATTGTCCCCATGATAACATCATTGAGTGCACCAACTACTATTGATTCCCACTTGACTGAGAGTGTCACGACCATAACCGAGGCCACTATAGATGATGTATAGAGAGGGGTCCCATATGTGACCTCTATTAATAAGTCTACGAAAAGCATCTAGTGTGCCACAAGTATGTTCTTACCCTAGTTTTACATTCTTAATGATTTTTTACTAATAGGGACATTGCACAGTTCCTACGTTGGGGGTGGAGGTGTACCACATTCAAGGGTTTTTATTGCTGTACTTTCTTTTTCTCAGCTACACTATCTAGTTAGAACTGACATATTTAGAAGTTTGATTTCTTGTGTTTGTGTTTGATTTTATGATATGTGTAATTAAGAGATAAATAGAAGAACTTGGCATATTTTGAATAGAAAAAAAACATAGAACTAATTTTGATTAAATTTTATGTTTAAATGATAAACGTTTGAAAAATTCTTGTGATGTTTTTGATATGTTGTGTGCTTACCCTGACCTCTGATTAATGTGTATTTCATTATGGCATTAGAATTTTGAGCATGACAACTGTATCCTAACTTTCATGAATCTAATAGGCTGTGACTGAGTAAGTAGCCTTTTGCTAAGTGTGTGTGAGGTTTAAACTAGTCGGCATGTGTCTGTGATCTAAAACTTCCCCATATCGAAAGTTGTAGTATAGTAGTTAGAAAATGATTATAGGCCATTCTTGAAATATCCACTAAAACCCTACCAAATAAATGTAATATCCTTTGATCCCAAAATTTGAGCCTGATAAGACCTATTATTTAAAATAGCCTATTCACCTTCCCAATCATTTACAAAGAACTTTCTTTGTCCCTGATCCCTCTTTGGGCATGCGTACCTTAACTCAGGCAAATTGTCTATGTTGAGAGTGGCTATAGTAAGGATTCATAAAATGTTTGGGTATGAAGAAAAAGTCAAAAATTAAAAAGTATTCGGGTGAGGTATTGTGGGAACAAAAAAAGAGTGAAAAAGAGAAGTCTGATAAAATAAAAAAAAGAGAAAAGAAAAATAAGAAGTTGTGAAAAGAAAATTACACTCGTGGTATGAAAATTTGAGTAAAAGGTAGAAAAAAAGAAAGTAGAAAAGAGGAGCCTAAAGTAGTGTAGTGACAAGAAGGAATGACTTACTTTGTCCATATGTACCATGCTTGTCCCCAAGCCTACATTACAAGCCAATAAAAGTCCTATAGTGATCCTAATCTGATTGTTTAAAAAATGAGGTGTAGAAAATAAAGGGCAAGATATGGTATCAAACACACATTAGTTGACTTCTTTGTGAGAGTGAGTGGTAAGTTTCAGTTTTATCTTGATATTCATTGCATAATTATGAGTGTTAGGGACTTCTTTGATGTGAGGTTATAGGGGCAGCATCACGATTTATTGCTTATTCATTTAGTGTCATTGGCTTGCATGCTAGGTCGTCTGCTAATAATATTATGCCATTTCTTGAACCTATTGAGCTACAGTGAGTGGTTTATGTACACATAGCGATTGCTGGTTTTGATGGTATTAGAGGGTGTTGAGCTTATGTTCTTGGTTAATATGTGCCTAAGTGATTTTGAAAATATGACTGTCGTGGTACTCTTAAATTTCTCTTAGTTAAGCGTGGTGTTTAGTTTACATTTGTCATGAACCAAGTTATGAGTTATGATGATACCTACTAAATTTGAAGCTAACACAATGGGTTAATTTTGTAGAAAATTCTCAACATAGGCCAAATTCGGTGAACACGAGTTATAAATAAACAATGTTCTAATAGATAAAACTATCTACACATGAATACTATTCCTGGTAGAGCTAGTACAAGAGCATCTAAATAGTAATACAACTCAAAATACTTAGAATAGTCAGACATCTATCGTGATACAATAGACTGAATCATAAACATAGAAGGAAATATGTGACTCTGACTCAAAGATCTTACCCTATCTCCAAAAGTTCAAATCTGCACAAACAATGGTCAACAACGACAGCTAGTATTTGAATCTACACCAAAAAGGTACAGAAGTGTAGTCTGAGTATTAAAATAATAGGTACTTAGTAGGCATTATTTTTCGACTAAGATAAATCATGATATAAGTATGAGAAAATTCAAGATAACATAAACTAAGTCAAGGTATAGAAACAAACTTGAATCATCTCTAATATTACTGTACATAATAAGCACTTAAATTAGAATAACTATATAACATAAGACATCAACATATACCAATATCGACGTGCAAACATAAATAAGAAATTTGGAATAATAATGCATCATAAAGCATTATCACAAGAAAACATAACTAAAAAATTGGTTCCCACATGCCAATTGGTGTAGAAAAGTAAAGAACTCATCACGACAACCCATATGGCTGGAGAGTATATTCAAGAAGAATAAAGTAATCAACCAACTCAATAACCAACTTTTATCGTCATTTGACCATCATTTCACATTTATTATCAATATACCAATTACCAATATTATGCCGACTCTCCAATATTCGGCAATTACTCACATTCAAAAATATTATCATCATTTAACAATCTTAGCATCAATATATACTAGTCACCATCAACTAGTTAACCATATTTGATTAACTAATCCACTTGACTACTAGTAATCATAACCTATATACAACATTCAATAACTATTACCACATAGCCACTAAACTCTATTTAAAAACCCTGAGTTTTAACCCTTAGGAAATTTCTTGAGTTTGAGCTTCTGGACATCATACGACTTGAGGGAACTTATTATATGATATGGGTACGGTTTATAGTCCTCAAATCGTATGATAATCAGTTTAGTTTGGTTGGTTTCTACACAAGGTACGAATGGACATCCTACTAGTCGTATATTAGTGTAAGAGAAGTATAGTGCCAAACCATATGGTGTACCATGTGTAGCCTAGAGGATTCTATTCTGTCTAGGGTATGGTTTAGGATACTTCTCATATGATTTGATACGAGTTGGTTCTTGTATTCATATATTTGATAGCGTTGGGATCCAAGTTACTGCCTAGGGTATGAGTAGTAGGTACCACTCATATGTCGCGAGTATGGTTTGGGTGGTGTGGTCGTACCCTCCCGCACGCTTTTTTATAACATTTAAGTTAAGGATGTTTTAGATATTTCCCACACTAAAACCCTTAATATCTATGCCTTATAACATTAATTGTCCTTTCATTCTTCACGTAGAAAGACCAAAACACATCCTAAACACTCTTCAAAACTCCCTCTTGAAGATTGGGGCTAGGGTTTCTACAAGGTGTTCATCTAAAGGCTCAAGAGTCAAGTTATTTTCGTGAATCTTCATGAATAAGGCATGTGAGTCTTCCCTCATTGTTATTTCATGAAAAATCATGTGTTTAAAGCTTTGTTTATGAATCATTAAGGGTGGTTTTGAAAACCAATATTGAGGGTTTTGTTGCATATTGTTGAGTGTTGTTTATTCTTAGCTTAAATTATGAACATACAGGTTTTAATGATGGTCTTGCACATGCGGGTACTTTTTAATTATGGTTTAACAATTGGGTCATGGTTAACCCTAAACTTGATGGTTTTTACTTTGGTTTTGGTCTTGGTAAAGGTATGCCGTAAATGTGTTTGTGAAAATGTCTAAGAGAATATACTAGACATATAATGAATTACGGTCTAAACTTATGCTTTGTATAAGAATACTAATAAAGGATGAATGGTTTGTAAAGGTCTTGATGACCATAAAATGATTTGAAATGTGTTTTGAATTAAGGCATTGGCCTAAATATGTAAAAGGTTGGTAAATGGTTTCATGAAGGCCTTGTTGGTCGTATGCGGATTTGAATTATAACCTTGGTAGTTTAAATAGCTAAATGGGTTTGAGTCCCTAAATGTTGAATTGAATTATTATTTTTATAGGAAATAGGTCCGAGTCCCTAAATGTTGAATTGAATTGACGCTGCTTTTGTATAGACAATGGGTTCGAGTTCTAAAGTCAATTATTATTGGTTATGGCATGTTGTACTCTTTTAAATGGGCTCGGTATGATGATAACAAAGAGATTATGTTGGTAAGAAATAGGACTAATGGTTGTGTGTATGTGCAAATGATATTTTAAATTAGGATTTAAAGCGGGATATATAGCCGTTCTGTGAAAATGGAGTACGAAGGATAAATACTGGAAATCGTACTAGTTGGTACGAGTGTCTATATGACCGGGAGGTTTAAGTACCCCAAATAAATATATGATTAGGAGGTTAAAGTCCCTCATATTATATACATTGGTGGTAAGTTACCTTGATTATGCCGGGAGGTTTGAGTCTCCCATAGTAGCATATATGATTATGGATATCTCTAGTTCTTACAGCTACACAAACCGGGGCCCTTCCAGCTAGGGAGGAAATGGGCCCATATAGCCCGTAGGTGCCTAGTATTATGATGGTTATGCTACACAACCCAGCTTAATATTTTTAAAGCTCATGCTATGCCTTGTTACCTATCCCGACATTGACTTATATATATGTATACTTGTGATTGCATATGGTAATTTAACTTGGTTTTGGATAATGGAATTATTTTATTCCTCTATCCTTGAGTTACATGCTAATGTTTCAACCACTAACTATTTCCAGGTGCTGTATTCCCATGCGATAGAGGGAGCAGAGTATCTTCTTCTTTTCTTATGTAGTGACTAAGTGATCCATTAGTTTGTAAGATTAATATTGAAGTGTTGAGCTTTTATACTCTAGAAGGAATTAATTTCATGGTCTTTTTATCATTTGTCTTAAACTTGGTTTAGACATTATTTTGGCTATTTTTGGGGGCATGTCCCGACATATTATTAGCTTCGATCTTATAGGGGCTTCGTGGATTACTGTGGACTTGGGTGGATTGTGTTGGTGGATTGGTATTAAACATCAATGACCTATTGATAGTCTTAAATTACTCTATCTTGTTTTATGTTCATAATTCATCTGACACTTTTAGTTGATATGTCTATTAGGTTAGGTGAAGGGGTGATCTTCGATCCACGTAGGACTTGAGATACCCATCATGGCTAGGACCTGGTTCGGGTCATGAAAAATTTGGTATTAGAGACTAGGTTTATGGTCAATTGGGTGTCCACAAAGCTATGTCAAGTATAGTCTTTTATGGGTATGTAACATGCCACACTTATAAGAGAGAGGCTATGAGACATTTAGGAATATTTCTCTTTCTTGTTGTCTTATTTTTAAGCCATAGAGTCTAAGGTCTTAGATTCTTCTGACGTTCATCTTTTTGTCTTTCAGATCATGCCTCAAAGAAAATCTGATGTTCATATAAACCCTTCTGTCCATCTGAGGAGCATGTGGACGGAGCTCATCTAACTTCTAGAGTCCAGACCTGGTCAAGAGTCGCTGCATCTGACTATTCTCATGGGGTTCTGCCTACTCCCATAAATCCTTCTCTTAAAGGCAACCCTCATACCCAGTCACCTCCTAGGGAAGTTATTAATGTTGGTTTTCGCTCCATTACTCTATTGACTCAATTGGTGATGTCCAAGTCATAATAGTCTAGTTCTGCGATGGGTTCGACTAAGGCCACTAGAGTTGGCTAATTCATGATGTTGCATCCTTCGATTGTTAGTAGTACTAAGGTTGAGCAAGATCCTCAAAGTTTCATTGATTAAATAGAGAAGATATTCAGAGTTATTCATGCATCAAAGGTTAAAGGTGTTGAGTTTGATGCCTACCAAGTAAAGGATATAGCGTACCAATGGTATGAATAGTAGGAACAGTCGAGAGGTAAGGATTCTAGCCTTATTGTTTGGGATAATTTCTTTAATGTATTTATGGACCGCTTCTTTCCTCAAGAGTTGAGGGAGGCAAAAAAGAAAGAATTTGTTAACTAGGAGAAAGGAAGGATGACAGTCAAAGAGTATGCTTTGAATTCCATCAATTGTCCAGGTATGCTCCCAAATTAGTATCCAACAATAGGGATCGAATGAGAAAGTTTTCTTTAGGATTATCTCAGGAGTTGATTCTTGAGAGTAAGCCGGCCTTGTTGATCAACAACATAGAAATCTCCAGGTTGGTTGTGTATATGCAACAGGTCGAAGAGAAGAAAAAAAATAGGTCGAGATAGCTGAGAGGTAGAGTAAGAGGTCTCAGTTTTCAGAGAAAAGTAAAGGCCAATAGTACAGTGGTAAGTGGTCCAAGAAAAAGAGTTGGAGAAGTCCTAACTCTTACTCGACGCCTAGTGATCCCTACCCAAAATTGTTGAAAGACAGATATTTTTAGGGCAGTGATGCTTCTAAGGCATATGGTACCTATTCTCAGGACAATGGGGCCTAATCTGCACCATCCTACCCTTATTGTAGATTATGTGGTCAACATCATCATGGTCAATGTGAGAAGAAGAGGAACAAATATTTTAGTTATGGTCAGATTGGGCACATGCAACGAGAGTGCCCCTCTAGGGTTGCTTCTGGGGCCAACAGGGTCCTTATTGCTACTTCATCTGCTCCTACACCAAAGGGTGCTATTTTTGCTTCTGCTTTTATTTCTGGTATCGGCACTGGCATGAATAATTTGTATGAACTTGTTACTTCGCCAGAAGTCTGAGGCATCTTCGTATGTTATTATGGGTATGTTGAAACTCTTTTCCTATGATGTGTACTTTTTACTTGATCCGGTGTCCACTCTCTATTATGTGACCCCACTTTGTGGCTATGCATTTTAGTTTTGGTCTCGAGTGTCTGTCAGACCCTTTTCTATTTCTACTCTGGTAAGAGACTCTATAGTTGTCAGATGAGTCTATAGGGGATGTGTGGTAGCTGTTGGTAGTAGGGAAACTTTGGTAGACTTGCTAGAGTTAGATATGGTTGATTTTGATATTTTTTTGGAATCGACTGGTTGCACTCGTGCTATGCTTCCTTAGATTGTCAGACCCATAAGGTCATGTTTAAATTCCCAAATAAGCTAATTATTGAGTGGAAGGGTGGTTCCTTAGATTCTAAGGGGAATTTCATATCGTATCTTAGAGCTCCAAAATTAATCTCTAACGGGTGTCTCTATTATCTTGTCTGAGTCAAAGATTCTAACACGGAGGGTTCTTTTTTGTATTCTGTTCCCTTGGTAAATGAGTTTCCTGAGATCTTTCCCGATGACCTTCTCGGTGTCCCTCGTGATAGGGAGATTGAGTTTGGGATTGATCTTGCTCTGGACACTCATCTAATTTCTATTCCACCATAGAGAATGGCTCCAGCTAAGTTAAGAGAACTCAAGGAACAACTTAAGGATCTCTTAGATTAGGGCTTCATCTATCCTAGTGTTTCCCATGGGGTACACCGGTGTTGTTCATGCACAAGAAGGATGGTTCCCCTAGGATGTTCATTAATTACCGATAGTTGAATAAGGTGATGATAAAGAATAAGTAACCCCCTCCGAGGATTGATGACCTATTTGATCAGCTTCAAGTTGCCAATTTCTTTTCTAAAATTAATCTTCAATCCGGGTATTATCAATTAATGATCAGGGAAGTGGATATCCCTAAGACATCTTTTCGTACTTGGTATAGGCATTTTGAGTTTCTAGTTATGTCTTTTGGGTTGACAAATGCCCCAGCAGAATTCATGGATATGATGAATAAGGTTTTCTATTAGTTTCCAGATTTGTTCTACATTGTCTTCATTGATTACATTTTGGTGTACTCTAGGAGTAAGGAGGATTATGCCAATCACCTCCATCTTGTGTTGCAGACCTTAAAAGATCAGATGTTGTATGCTGAGTTCTCTAAGTATGAGTTTTGGTTGAATCCCATATCTTTTCTAGGTTATGTTGTGTCTAGTGAGGGGATTATGGTAGATACTCAAAAGATTGTTGTGGTAAGAAGTGGCGTAGACCCGCAACTACAATTGATATTTGGTGCTTCTTGGGTTTAGCCGGGTATTATAAGAGGTACATAGAGATTTTTTCTTCTATTGCTACTCCATTTACCAAATTGACTCAGAAGAAAGTGAAGTTCTTTTGGTCTGATGCTTGTGAAGGTAGTTTTGAGAAAATAAAGAATAAGTTGACTTAGGCTTCGGTCTTGACTCTACCGGAGGGTATCGAGGGTTTTATTGTCTATTATAATGCGTCTCAGGTTGGTTTGGATTGTGTGTTGATGCAACATGGTAAGATAATTGCTTATGCCTCTAGAAAGTTGAAGGTCCATAAGAAGAACTATCCGAGTCATGACCTAGTGTTATTATTTGTTATATTCACATTGAAGATTTGGTGTCCCTATTTGTATGGGGTGCATATGGATATCTTTTCTAACAATAAGAGCCTTCAATATGTGTTCACTCAGAAAGAGCTTAACCTCAGGCAAAGGAGATAGCTTGAGCTTCTCAAGGACTATGATATGTGTCTTTACTATTATCTAGGTAAAGCTAATGTGGTTGCTGATGCTCTTAGCTAGTTGTCCATGGGTAATATGTCTCATACGGGTAATGATAAGTGGGAATCGATGAAGGATATTCACCATTTGGATAACCTTAAAGTTCATTTCTTGAATCGAGAATGGTGGTGTGGTTATGCAATAGGTGGCTCGATAGTCTCTTGGTTCAAAAATAAAGGAGAAACAACTGTTAGATCCTCTTTTGATTAAGATCAAAGATGATGTAGGTAAGCAAAAGGTGATGGACTTTGAGATAGTTGGTGATGGTATCTTGAGATACCAAGAAAGGTTGTGTGTTGCGGATGTAGATGTGTTGCGAGGAAGGATTTTAGCTGAGGCCCATGAGTCGCGGTATACGATTTATCACAGTTCCACAAAGATGTATCATGACCTTAAAGAGATATATTAGTGAAATGGCATGAAACAGGATGTAGCCAAGTTTGTGGCTAAGTGTATGGTATGCCAGCAATTAAAGATGGAGTACTTGAGGCCCGATAGGCTACTTCAAGAGATTGAGTTATCAGTGTGAAAATGGGAGATAATATTATAAACTTTGTTACCGACTTTCTGCGGTCGTGAAATCAGTGTCACTCCATTTGGGTCATCGTGGATTGAATGACAAAGTCCACCCACTTCTTTCCAATAAGGACTACTTATTCTGCCGACGATTGTACGAAGTTGTTTCTTCAGGAAATAGTAAAGTCTCATGGAGCACCTGTATCAATTATCTTTGATCATGGTACCCAATTCTCATCTCATTTTTTGCACTCTATTCAGCAGGGTTTGGGGACTAAAGTGTGTCTTAGTATGACTTTTCACCCACAGTTTGATGGGAAAGCTAAAAAGATTACTCAGACCTTTGAGGATATGTTGTGAGCCTGTGTGATCAATTATGGTGGTAGTTGGTTGGACCATTTTCCTTTGGTTGAATTTTCTTATAATAATAGTTATCATTCTAGAATTGGTATGGCTCTATTTGAGGCATTGTATAGTAGGAGGTATAGATCTCCTATTGGGTGGTTCGAGGTTGGTGAAGCAAAAATATTTAGCCCAGACTTAGTTCACCAAGCCATGAAGAAGGCGAAGGTAATTCAGGATAGGCTTAAGACCTCCTATAGTCGCCAAAAGTCCTATACGGACGTAAGGAGAAAGGACATAGAGTTTGAGGTTAGCGATTGGGTGTTCCTATAGGTGTCTCGCATGAAGGGAGTGATGCAGTTTGGTAATAAGGTAAAACATTGTCCCTGATATGTTGGCCCGTATGTGGTTTCTAAAAGGGTTGGTAGTGTTGCATACAAATTGGATTTTCCCTCTAGCATGAGTTCCATTCATCTGGTGTTCCATGTATCTGCGTTGTGAAAATGCATAGGTGATCCTTTATTGGTTGTTCCTTTGGTGGACATTGGTATCTTGGATTCGTTGTACTATGAGGAGCTTCCGATGAGAATCTTAGATCTACGAGTTTTCCAGTTGTGAACGAAGGACGTGGCTTTGGTGAAGGTTCAACGGCGGAACCAAAAGTTCGAGGAAGATACTTGGGAAGTCGAGAAAGACATGAAGTCCAAGTATCCCTTCCTATTCCTGATTCCAAAAAATCATTCTTAAGGTATGTGTTATTCTTAACACCTTTGTTTTATATCCTTGTTGATGATAGGTTGTGAATCTTTTGGTGTTTGTTTCTATCTTAAAGATAACGATAGAGACATTTGGAGTTTAACCGTGTTAGTGGTGCCTCATCCTATTATTCGAGGATGAATGATCCTAAGGATGGTGGGGGAGGGGGAGAATAATACACCCTGAGTTTTGACCCTTAGGAATTTCTTGAGTTTGAGCTTCTAGACATCATACAACTTGAGGGTACTTGTCGTATGATGTGGATACAGTTTGGGGTCCTCAACTCGTATGATAAATAGTGTGGTTTGGTTAGTTTCTGTCTAAGGTATTAATGGACATCATATTAGTCATATGTTAGGAAACGAGAAATATAGTGCCAAACCATATGATGTTCCATGTCTAGCCTAGAGGATTCTATTCCACCTAGGGTATCATTTAAGGATACCACTCATATGATTAAATACAAGATAGTCCTTGTGGTCGTATTTTTGACGGTATTGGATCCAAGTTGCTGCCCAGGGTACGAGTGGTGGGTACCACTCGTATGTTGTGGGTATGGATTGGGTGGTGTGGTCGTACCCTCTTACGCACTTTTTCATCTTTTAAGATAAGGATATTTTAAATATTTTCCATCATAAAACCCTTCAGACGGACGCCTTATAATAGTAATTGGCCTCTCATTCTTCACTTGGAAAGACCAAAACACATCCTCAATACTCTCCAAAACTCTCTCTTGAAAATTGGGGCTAGGGTTTCTACAAGGTGTTGATCTAGAGGCTAAAGAGTCAAGTTCTTTCCTAAATTTCGTGAATAAGTCATTCAACTCTCCCCTCATTGTTAGTTCATGAAAAATCACGTGTTTAAAACATTGCTTATGAATCATTAAGGTTGGTTCTGGAAACCATTATTGAGGGTTTTGTTGCATATTGTTTACTCTTGGTTTAGAATATACATGTTTTAATAATGGTCTTGCACATGTGGGTGCTTGTTAATTGTGGTTTAATAATTAGGGCATGGTTAACCCTAAACTTGATGGTTTTTCTTTGATTTTGGTATTGGTAAAGGTATACTCTCAATGTGTTTGTAAAAATGTCAAAGAGAATAAACTAGTGACATAATGAATTGTGGTATGAACTAATGCTTGGTATAAGAATGCTAATGAAGGATGAAGGGTTTTGTAAAGGTCTTGATGACCATAAATTGATTTGAAATGTGTTTTGAACTAAGGCATTGGCCTAAATATGTAAAAGGTTGGTAAATAGTTTCATGAAGGCCATATTGGTCATATGGCGATTTGAATTGTAATCTTTGAGGTTTAAATGGATAAATGGGTTTGAGTCCCTAAATAATTAATTGATTTGATGTTTTTATAGGCAATGGGTTTGAGTCCCTAAATGTTGAATTGAATTTATGCTTTTTTTTATAGACAATGGATTCAAGCCCCAAAGTAGAATGATATTAGTTATGTCATGTTGTACGCTTGCAAGTGGGGTTAGTATGAAGATACCAATGGGAGGCCTTTTGTAAGCAATTGGACTAATGGTTGTGTGTACGTGCAAATGATATTTTATATTGGGCTATAAATTGGGATGTGTAGCCTGGCCGTAAAAGTTGAGTCCGAAGGACTAACACTGGAAATCGTGCTATCAAGTGTAGGTGTCTATATGACCTGGAGTTTCAAGTCCCTCGAATGAATATATGATTGGGAGGTTCAAGTCCCCCATACTGTATACATTGGTGCTAAGTCATCTTGATTATGCCGGGAGGTTTGAGTCCCCCAAAATGGAATATATGATTATGGATGTTCTCTGGTTCGTGTGGTTGCATGCACTGACGCCCTTCTAGCTAGGGAGAGCTGGGCCCATATAGACCGTGGGTGCATTGTATTATGACAGTTATGCTACACAACCCAAGTTAATGTTTTAAAAGCTCATGCTAATCCTTGTTCCCTATCCCGACATTGATATGTATATATGTATGCTTGTGGTTGCATATGATAATTTGACTTGATTTTGGATAATGGTATTATTTTATTCCTTTATCCCTGAGTTATATTCTAGCATTTTAACTGCTAACTGTCTCCGAGCGCTGTATCCCCATACGATACAGGGACCAAAGCATTTTTTCTTACGCAGTGACTAGGTGATCCAGTAGTTCGTGATATTGACATTGAAGTAGTGAGCTTCCATACTTCGGAAAGCATTTATTTCATGGTCCTGTTATCATTTGTCTTAGTCTTGGTTTAGACGTTATTTTGGCTATTATTGGGGCATGTACCAATATATTATTGGCTTTAGATTTAAAGAGGTTTTGTGGATTACTGCGGACTTGTGTGGATTCGTTTAAACATTAATGACCTATTGATAGTCTTAAATTACTCCATCTTGTTTTATGTTCGGAATTCATCCGACACTTATGGTTGATATGTTGGTTAGGTTAGGTAAAGGGGATGATCTCCGGTCCACATAGGACTTGAGATACCCGTCATAGCCAGGCCCTTTTTTGGACCGTGACAACTAGTCATTAGGAAAATCATCATTACTAAGATAGCATCAACTATTATCCAGTCCACATTTACCAATAAATCTCTATTGCCAACTAGTCATTATTATCCATCTAAAACAATATCCACCACTAATTATAATTTATCACTAATCAACAGTTATACCTCTTTATAAACATTTAACACTTACGGGCTACAATCGACATCACTAATATCAACATCATATCCAAATTTCATATAAGTGGATATAAACCTAGAATTGCCATACATAGGGCTAGCCGAACTCGAGCCGGTAGATGTACACGTTGACACGTCAATATAATCATCCTCCAGCCTTGCTTGGTACTAATATCATCACAATGTCCTCCGACCTTGATGGACATCATCATATCATCAAAATATCCTCCAGTCTTTTCGGGTATCAATATATCATCATAATCTCCTCCATCCTTGCCGGGTATCAACATATCATCATAATATCCTCCGGCCTTGCCGAGTATCAACATACCATCATAATATCCTCCGGTCTTGCCGGGTATCAACATATCATCATAATATCCTCCGGCCTTGGCGAGTACCAATGTATCATCATAATCCTCCATTTTTTACGAGCATAAACATATCATCATAATCATAATCGGTGGAAAAATCAATAGCATAAGTAATGATACAATGAAGTATCATGATTTTACTCATAATGAATGGCATAACTTCCCAAAATAACCAATAAGTATTACTTCTAACATAAATCATGGCATGATTACTAACATCATCATTAGGAATGTTTTCCAGCATATTCTCTAGTATAATTTCTTCGCATGACCATAATCATAACCAATATCATGAACAATGACTCACTAATAGCCTATCCAATGGTTTATGATTAGCATAAACATAGATTATCAATAACTTAAGCAATATCTAATCCATAGCATAGTTTATGACTTTGACAATATCATGGTCAAGAGCTCATTCAATAGAATATTCGGTAGCCGAATCAATTGCCACAATAATAGTATAATCATAACTCGTAATAATTTTAATCAATAACTCATACATATGGAAAAATTGTTAGGTATTACTTCTAATGTCATTCATCATAACCAACAAGTATGAATGCCCCTCAATATTGCCTCACAAGGGCATTCTCTAAGCATTTAATAAGCGTACAAAGGTTTTAAGATAACTAACATTAATCTTCACTTAAGGTTGGCGAAAGACCCCACTTATAAATCCTCGAACTTCATTTTAGGTCAAACTCTACCCCAAACTAGGCTAAGGTATCTAAATCCACTATTTGTTGTATAGCAAGCCACAATTAGTCCTAAGGTAAAGATCCTTCTTAACCACAACACTATGTCAATATAGAAACTAAGGCAACCTTCTTTAGGTGTAAGCAACTAAGAAAAATTCACCCTAAGCATGATCAACTAGAGCAGTTTACTTAATTTAGATCAAGTTAAGGCATTCTCATGCTAGACATGAGTAATGAAGTCTAATCTACTAAGGTTCAAGGTAACCAATTAGGCATTTCCATTCTATGGTTTTAATGTATCCTAAATTATTCAACTAAACCCAAGCCTTGTATTTCTTCAATCCAACACTTAAAGCCCATCACAAATCCAACACAATATCATAAGAATACTATGGCAAGTGATAAACCTAGCCTACCTTGACGCTGAAAAAAGCTCAACAAACTGGTAAACCTTTATTTTTCCTTTCGAGAAGCCTACTCAAGGTACCAAGATATCAAAATTACATTCTGAACAGTAATACGAGAATAACGAAACCCATATTGCACCATTGTGCTTCGGGTCCAAAAATGACATAAAAACCTTATGTAGGCCCCGTTTATGAAAATCATATTTCTGAGGCCAACCCAATGTTCATACATGATTAAGGAATCATAAACCTTAAGAATGGGTGAATGCCAAGATAAATTGGGGCTAAAATCAAGCCCTCAAGCTATTGGGTTTTTGGTCAAGAAATCATCAAAATTCATGAAGAAAAGGGTGGAATCTTACCTTAATTCAGATGTTAATCATAAAAATAAATGTTAAATAAGCTTTTCAATCACCGAAAAACCTCAATTTTGAGTTATCACACTCTTTAGGGCTTTTGCTCTACAGATATGGATGAAAAACGGGCTAATTCATGACCTAAGGGGTCTATTTATACCCCTTCAAGGTAAGCAGGTGTTGCAATCGTACATACAGGTGTGCAATCGCACACCTTAGCATAAGGATCAAGTGTGGCAATTGACACAACCCTTGATGCGATTGCACTGCCCTCTTTGCACACATTGGTGTGATTGCCGCTCAATAGGTGCGATCGTAGAGGCACCAGTTATCAGCTGAAACTTGGAATTATTTCAAGTTTCTGCCTAGTCCTTGGGATTCATTCAGAATCCAATATACACAAACAAACAATGCAACCATGCCAAATTAAACATTCTGGACACTGGTAAATTCAGATTTTCTATCCAAGGTCATTTTGACCCAATGTGGGTCCCACACCTAATTTTTTAATTTTCTAACTTTCTAACCAATAGGTCATAATGAGCTTGGGACCTAAACCAAAGGACTATCTAGCCTAAATTTGATATTCCAGAGTTGCAAAAGCGGTTAAAATTTGCATTCGAGATTGTTTCGATGAAGTTTTTTCCTGATGGCCATTTAGAATCAACAAAGACTTCAAAATAGGGAATTGGCTTTAAAAATCAAAGTTTTTGGTAACCAAGCTGTCAGTTGTAGCAAGTCATAAATGACTTGGGGAAGCTATTGAAAGGATCTAATAGCAAAAATAAACAAAAATACGAAAGATGACCTGAAGGGTCATTATAATATCCACTATTAAAGTAACTTTCGTTCCCAAAAGATAAGGTTTAGGAAATACCTAAATTTTCAAACATGTGAGGATATTGGGCCTGTATCTCACTCTCGATCTCCTAAATGGACTCCTCCACTGAGTGGTGTCCTAACTGAACCTTAACTACAATAATCTTCCTAGAGTGAAATTGCCTTACTTCACTAGCAAAATAATCACTTACTACAAAGGTCAAACGCTCATCTAACTGGATTGAGTCCCATTTGAGCACATGAGATGGATCGGGAATATACCACCACAACTGTAAGGGCCTATAAGATCCTAGGCTCATTTCCAGCTCCTAGTGGTAGATTTAAAGGGTCCAAGGAATGAATTTACATTAAGTATAAAGGTCATTTTAAGACCCCAAGATTTCAAGGAATTTATTTTTAGCCTTCCCAAATCCAAAACGTTGATTTTTGAGTTGAAACACATTTAGGGATGTTAAAGGGGTGTCCCGAAAGAGTTTCAAAATTTTTGGATGGGGCTTAGAGTGATTTGGGACCCCGGAGGTAGTATGAATCCGCGATATTGGTGTGTCACGAAGGTTAGCCTCCATGATAAATTTTGTGACATGGAGGCTGGACCTCTGCGATAAGTTCCGTAACATAGAGGTTAGTCTTCGCGATAACCTCCATGCCATGGAGGCTGCATCTTTCCTACATCTTTAATTAAAGGACCAAGAGGTATTTTGGTCCTTCTCCTCACCCCCAAACATCCAATACATGAAGTATATCCCCAAGAAGGGCATTATTTGCCTATTATCTATCAGATATCATACATAAAAACCCTTCTTCTTTCCCCAACAACAACATTCAAGATTTCTTTTCAAGAATTCATGCATTCAATCTCCAATTTCAAGTTTTCCTTCAATAATACAACCAATTGAGGAATATGGGGTATTCATCAATGGTTTCCTTCCACCTATTGAGTCCCCAAATCCTCTTTTGTTAAAGTATGAATTTTACTCTCTTTTATGATCAAATTTAATGTTAATTATGACATTTATCCATGTTTCCTTAGTATTTTTACATTCAAGCAATGGTAATAATCTTTTCCATGCAAATTATGCTCCTATATGATTTAAGTTCCAATCACCCATGTCATGTTTAGTCTATACCATGTCAATTTATCAAGTTATGAATTAAACCATGTGAACATGTTATCCTCCTAAGTTTAACCTATCCCCATGTTCAAATTTATATATTTCATTTGGTTACTGAAATGAATTATATTTTGGGTCTCTAAATTTTGACATCTTATCAGTGTTTTAAATAATGTTATTATATTTAGAGTGTCATTCAGTGTTGTAGGGTTATGAACATCCGATACCTATGTGCTTACTTATGTTTTAGATTTTTAAGTAACGAGTTTATTGTCATACTCAGTTTGTTATGATCAAGTTGAGCATTATCAGTTGACCTTAGACAAAACCAGTGTCAGTTCAGTTGAGAGAAAGATTTAACAATGAGTAAACCTAGGGATGGGGGCTCACCAGTCAGTAGAGGATGTGACTTTTAGTAAAAATCCCTGAGTTGTAGAACTACATAGCCAACGTAGGTTTTGAGAGGTCTTACTGCTAGTTGAGATTTGACATTCTCTTAGGGGTGCCTTCTAGTAGATGGTGACTCCATAGTTCTTTGGGACACCAATTTAGTGGATCCACATAGCCAGTGTTAGTACCCGTGGCAAGGTATTGACACCCTTTCAACTGGGATTACAGGTTAGACCCTGATTAGCTCAGATTGGGAGCATGTCGGTTATAGGATAGCTCCCATAGTTTCAGTCAGTACTCAGTCTATGTCAGCTCAATTTTTCTTGATCAAATATATTAGTAGTCATTCAGTCAGTCAGTTTTATAGATCATTTCAGTATATGCTTTATTGGTCTTGGATTCTCAGTTTTACATGTTCATGCTTTCATGTTCAGTTTTCCCTATGTATTTTAGTTAGTCCCTATATCACGTACCAGTATATTCAACGTACTGACCATATGCTCATCTTTTGCGATATGTTGTCTTATAACATAGGTTCATATGCAAAGTTCCCTGGCCATCCTTAGACAGCTTAGTATCTATTAGCAGTAGTAGTGGTGAGTCCTCATTCATCGAGGACAAGATGTTTTCCTCAGTTACTTTTAGTACTTTATATATCTCAGACAGTTGGAGTTAGTTGGGGGTTTGTCATATCAAATCCTTATGATTTAGACGCTTTCAGACAGTCAGTTTAGTTTTCAGCTTTATCAGTTGTTCAGACATGTGGTATTGTTCTTCAGTATTCTATCTTATCTGTATTTTATCAGTTTATCTTCTACATATAATTTTCCAATATTATTTTATTTAGTGCTCACAACAAGTATCAGATCATGGGTTAGCTTAGGGTCACTTGTGGCCTTAACAACTATGTCGTGATTAGGGGGTAGCTCAGGTCGTGACAACAACATAGAGACATGGAAAACCAGATGAACAGAGGCATACTCTAGAGGTAAAGCTAACTCATAGGATGCCTCACCAATTGTGAAAAGAATCTCAAAAGGTCAAATTTACTTTGGACTGAGCTTGCCTTTCCTCCTGAACTTTATTACACCCTTCATGGACAATACAAGGAGGAATACATAATCATCAACTCCAAATATCAAGGCATAAAGCCTACAATTTGCATAGGCCTTCTCCTTACTCTGAGCCACTCTCAACCTATCTTGAATCACCCTGAATCTATCTAACAACTCTTGGAGAAAATCAGTGCTATGAGGCTTAACCTCTGAAGTCTCAAATCATCCAACTAGAGAATGACATCTCCTACCACAGAAAGCCTCAAAAGTCACCATCTTAATACTCGAATGATAGTTGTTATTATATATGAACTCTTCCAAGGCTAAGTGCATCTCCCACTATCCTCCAAAATGCATAACACGGGCTCGAAGCATATCCTTAAGAACCTAAATAATCTGATCAAACTGACCATCGATCTGTGGATTAAAAGGTTTACTCAGATCCACTTGAGTACCTAGCTCCTGAAAATCTCTCTAAAACCTCAAAGTGAACCCCAAATCACGGTCTGCAATGATAGAAATAGGAACCCCATGCAAATAGACTATCTTCTAAACATAGATATGGGCTAATATCTCAGCACCAAAAGATATCTGAATTGGGATGAAATGTATTGACTTGGTCAGACAATCCACAATCACCCAAATACCATCCTAACCATGAGAAGTGTGAGGAAAAATACTAATAAAATCTATTGTAATTCTTTCCCATTTCTACTCGGGAATGGGTAACCTCTGAGTCAATCCACTAGGACACTGATGCTTAGCCTTTACCTACTGACAACAAAGGCAATAAGCTACAAAGTTTGCTATATTTCTCTTCAGACCATTCCACCAATAATGTTGTCTCAAATATCTATACATCATGGCCAAACCAGGGTGAATGGAATACCTCGAGCTGTCAGCCTCATGCAAAATCAATTGAATTAAGTCATCAATTTAAGTAACACAAACACGACCATCTAGCCTCAAAATACCCTCAAAATTAATAGTGTGCCTCTCAGACTCACCATTCAACATATGATCACGAAGGAAGGGAAACTTGCTATCATCAAGTTAATGATCCCAAACCTGCTTAAATAATGAAGACCTAGCCTCCACACTAGCCAAAATCCTCCTAGGATTTGAAATATCAAGGTGAACCATCAAGTTAGCCAAGGACTGGATGTCCCATGCCAATGAACTCTAAGAAATTGATACAAAAGACAAACTACCCATACTCACTGCTTTTTGACTTAAGGTAATTGCTACCGTATTTTCCTTGACCGAATGAGACAATATTGAAATATCATAGGCCTTAAGAAACTCCATCCATATACACTGCTGAGCAGTAAGCTCCCGCTGGGTCATAAGATGTTAAAGGCTACGATGATTGGTGAAAATCTCACAATCTATGCCATAAAGATAATGCCTCCAAATCTTAAGCATGAAAACTACCACCGCCATCTCCAAATCATGAGTGGGGTAGTTGCGCTCATGCCCCTTAAGTTGTCTAGAAGCATAAGAAATAACACGACCCTTATGTATCACTAAACAACATAGACCAACACCAGAAGCATCACAGAATATGGTGAATTCCTCAACACCAATAGGAAGGGACAAAATATGAGCCAAAGTGAGAAAATCCTTGAGCTTTACAAAGCTCAACTCATACTCTTTGGACCATCAAAAAGGAACCTCCTTCTGAGTCAACCTGGTCATAGGGGCTTAAATAGTAGCAAAACCCTCTACAAAGCATTTATAAAAACTGGCTAAACCAATGAAGCTACAAACCTCAGTCAGAGATATTGGTCATGACCAATAACAAATTGCCTCAATCTTGGCTGAGACCATAATACCATCCTTAGACATCACATGTCCAAGAAATGTCAGTGACTTAAGCAAAAACTCACACTTGGAGAACTTGGCAAAAAGTATATGATCTCTTAAAGTCTGGAGAAGGATCCTTAAATATTATGCATGCTCATCACTACTCCTTTATACATAAGGATGTCATCAATGAACACGATCATGAAAGAGTCTAAATAAAGCCTAAATACTCGATTCATCAAATCCATGAATGCAGCTGGGGCATTAATCAACCCCAAAAATATCACTAAGAACTCATAATGACCATAATAGTTCTTAAAAGTTGTCTTCGGGATATCCTCAGCTCGAATCCTCAACTGATGGTAACAAAATCTCAAATAAATCTTAGAAAAGCCACTGCACCCTGAAGCTGGTCAAATAATTATCAATGCAAGGCATAGGATAACAGTTCTTCACCGTCACCTTATTAAGATGCTTATAATCAATGAACATACTCATGGATCCATTTTATTTTCTTACAAATAATATAAAGCTCCCCACAGGGACATACTCGATTTAATAAAACCCTTAGCAAGAAGATCCTAAAGTTGAGAATTTAGCTTCATAAGGTCGGCAGGATCCATATGGTAAGATGCCATAGAAATAGGTTGGGTGCTAGACTCAAGGTCAATAGCAAATTCAATCTCATAGACAAGCGGAATACTAGACAGGTCAGGAGGGAACACATCTGTAAATTCACAAACAATAAAAACAGAGTCAAGCAATGGACTCTCCATACTAGTATTACAAATATAAGTGAGATAAGACTTTCAACCCCTCTATATAAGCCTCATAGCATGAACATAAGAAGTAATCCCCGTCGACTTGTGGCTAACTGCTCCCTTTCTTACGTATCGAGGTATGCCGAGCATGGCTAAGGTAACGGTCTTGGAAAATCAATCCACGACCACATGATAGTGGGATAACCAGTCTATGCCTAAAATTACATTGAAATCCACCTTATCCAAAAAATAAGATCAATATAAGTATCAACATCATTAACTATCATAACACATGCTTTGAATACTTAAGCTACTACTAAAGAATTACCTATGGGAGTAGATATGCACAATAGAACAAATAATAAATCATAAGAAAACTCCAACCATGGTGCATATTAAGGAGAAATACTAGAATAAGTGGATCCTAGATCAAATAAAGTAAGGGAGGACTGGCAGCATACCAAAATCATACCTGTAACAACAACCTTTGAAGTCTCAGCCTAGGGTCTAGTAGGTACTATACACAACTGACTATACCTGTATTAGACCAACCTCTTATCCTACCTACTTAAGAACCTCCTAAAGTACCCTGAAAACCACCCCTATGACTATGAAAACCATCTCTAGCTGATGAATGAATTGCTCTTATAGGGGGAACACTCTAAGCTAAAGAAACAATCGCCCCATGACTAGTGTAATATCATAATTAGTTTCCAAAAGTCTACAAGTAAAAGTGAAAATATGAGCTAAACTAGAACTAACAGATCCGGCTGTCACAGAGTAACCACCATGACTAGAATAAAAAGAATGATAAACCCCTAAAGACTGACCACTGTCCTTACTAGGAAAATCATTAGCACTAGACTAACCTTCATCATTAATCTAAAGTGCTGCCTGAATTGATCGATTAGGCCAACTCTAAGTCTGGTAGGATGGGTTTGGAGGATACCTACTCTGAGAACTGCTATCTATGGGTTAAGAACTATGATGGCTTCTATCGAATATGCCCTGAAGCCTAGGCCTCTTATCACTACCCTCACAACCCTCACGGTGCATCTCCTCTATCACTCTAGGATGATCTAAAACCTCAGAAAAAGACCTACCCATAACAACTAATCTTTGAGTATCCTTATGAATGGTGAACCATTTTGTCTTTGAACCGTTATAAAAATTACCTAAATTGGAAATTCTGAATAATATACGACTAGAAGGTACTAGTCATATATTTATGTATAGGTTAGACAACATGTTTGGATTTTTTTTACCCTAGGTACGATTAAGCATCATACCAATTGTATGATGATGTACGAGTAGTATCTTTCTAAGTTGTATGATGCCTTATGAATAGTCTAGTTAATTCTGACCAAGGTACGACTCTAAAGGTACCACTCATATGTTAAGATATGACTTAACTTTTTATGGTCATAAGTTGATCAGTATGGGGGTCTAAGATGAGGTATTAGGTATGAGTTAAGGGAACCACTCTTACCCTAGGTTATGGTTTGTGTAGTGTGGTTGTACCCTTCTGGGTTTAATATTTTAGCTTTTAAACTGAGGTCATTTTAGATATTTTCCAATCCTAAACCCTTATGACCCGTGACTTATAACATTTCTTGGACCTTTATTCTTTACTTGGACAAGATAAAAACATTCCAAAATACTCTCCAAAACTTCTCTAGCAAGATTAGGGATAGGGTTCATCAAGGAGGCCATTTGGAGGCTTGAGTACTAAGAATCTCTCCATGAAATTTTGTGTATAAGGCATGTGACTCTTTCCTCATTGTTAGTTCTCAAATATCATGTATTTTAAATATTGATTAAGATTCAATAATAGTGATTTTTAAAACCAATAATAAGGGTTTTGTTGCTTATCATTGAGTATTGTTTATTCTTGGTTTGACTTGTATTTATACATATTTTTGGTGAGTGTTAGCATATGTGGGTGATTTGTAATTATGATTTAACAAATGGGTCATGGGTAAACCTAAACTTGATAATTTTTACTTTGGTTTTGGTCTTTTTAAAGGTATGGCCTCAAGGTGTTTGTGAAAATATCTAAGAGAACAAACTAGTCACATGATGAATTGTATTTTGAACTAATGTTTGGTGTAAGAATACTAATTATGGATGAGTAAATTTGTTAAGGTATTTTTGACCATAAATTGAATTGAAATATGTTTTGAAATGAGGAATTGGTCTAATGGATGATAAAGGGTTTTGTGAAGGCCTTGTTGGCAATGTAATGGTTTAAATAGTAACCTTGGTGGTTCAATTGACAAAAAGGGTTTGAGTCCCTAATATTTAATGGTTTATGCCTTTACTTGATAATGGTTTTAAGTCTCCAATTTTGAGTTAAGTTGGTGTCTTTGCATATACAATGGGTTTGAGTCCCAAAGTCAAATGATAATGGTTATGGTATATTTTATGCTTGCAATGGTGTTGGTATGACGATACCAACAAAGATCCTTTGATAAGTAATTGGTTAAATGGTTGTGTATATGAAATGATGGTTTTAAATTGGGATTTAAAGTAGGATGTGTTGTAAGTCCATGAAAGTGGAGTCCAAAGGGCTAATACTAGAAACCCCGCTAGTCGGTTTGTGTATTTTTATGACCGAGTGGTTCAAGTCCCCCAAATAAATATATGAATGTGAGGTTAGAGTTCTTCATAATACACGTATTGGTTCTTAAGTCATCTTAACTATGTTGGGAGGTTCGCGTCCCCCATATAGGCATATACAGTTTTGGACATTCTATGGTTTGTGTGGGTAAACATACTAGGGCCCTTCCAGTTAGTCGAGAGATAGGCCTATATAGATTGTGGATATCTTTTTTAAATAATGGTTATGCTACATAACCCATGTTTATAATTTTAAAGTTCATGATAATCTTGTTCTCCACCCCTGCATGGTGTGTATATATATATGTACGTGTTGCATTGGTATATGCATTGATTGATTAGTTTTGAACTATTGACATTGTTTTATCATTATCCTTGAGTTACATGCTAGTATTCCAACCGCTAATCGTCTTTGATATTGTATCCTTATGTGATGCAGGTGTTGGTCATACTACAACTCCTACTTAGTGATTAGACTCGAGATCAGCTTGTGTTGACTTGGAATGGTGAGTTTTCATACTTCAGAAGGATCTATTTCTTGTTTAAGTTTTCTTTATATTTTTATAGGTTTAGACTTGGATATATGTTTTTGGATATAGTCGGGGGCATGTCCCAATCGAATATTCTTGGATTTTCTTTAGAGGCTTTGTATGGACAAACTGTGTACTTGGGTACATGATGGTATAGACATGGACTTAGTAATTATGTTGATCTTGTTATGGTTATTTTTTAGGTATTGGATGGTTATAATTAGTTAGCTTGGTCATGGTCTTAGAACTATCATAAAGTTTTTGTGTTGTTAATTAAATTATCTTGGTGATTGTTGGTTGATCGGATTGGGTTGAATGGTGATCTCCAGTCCTTATTGGGCTTGAGTTGCCCATTATGATAAGGCCCTGTTTTGGGTCATGTCATATTGGTATCACAGATAGGTTTATGGTCAGTTGGGTGTACATAAAGCCATGTCATATAGAGTCTCTTTTATGGGTATGTACACTTGCTTCGAGATATAGAGTTTGAGGCCTTAGATTCTCTTGATTTCCATTTTCTTATTTTTCAGATCATACCTCCAAGAAGATCTGATGTTCATGCAAAATCCTTTGTCCCAATCGGGGACAATGTTGATGGGACATACTTTACTTATAAAGTCCAAACCTGATCTAGAGGTCCGGTTTTTGATAGTCCTAGAGTTTTACCAGTTCCCTCTAGTCCTCCTCCAGCTCCTCATGATGAAATAATGAATGTTGAGTTTTGCCAGTCAATTCATATGATTGCTCAGTTGGTAGATTCTTAGGCTGAGCATGGTGCATCTATCACTCTATTTTTCGAGGCCATATGGGTTGGTCAGTTCATGAGGTTAAGTCCTCTTATGTTTACTGGTACTAAGGTTGAGAAGGTTCCTCAAGCTTTTGTTGATGAAATAAAGATGATCTTCTAGATTATGCATGCTTCAGAGGTTAAAGGTGTTGAGTTTTCTACCTATCAATTAAAAGACATGGCTACTAGTGGTACGAATAGTGGGAACAGTTGAGGGGCGAAGATGTTGGTTCTACCTTATGAGAGGATTTCTCCAGTGTATTTCTAGACCGCTTCTTTCCTTAGGAGTTGAGGTAAGCAAAAATGGAAGAGTTTATTAATTTGAGGTAGGGTAGGATGTCTGTCAATGCGTATACCTTGAAATTTCATTAGTTTTCTAAATATTCTCCTGAGTTGGTATCTAACACGAGGGCTAGAATATGTAAGTTTACTTTGGGATTATCTTGCGAGTTGGTCCTTGAGAGTAAGGCTGCCTTGTTGATCAAGGACATAGATATCTCCAGTTTGGTTGTGTATATGGAATAGGTGGAGAAAGAGAAAATGAAGAAGGCTGAGTTTAGTGAGAGGTAGGGGAAGAAATTTAGGCCTTTTGAGAAAAGTGGTAGAGGTGGTTTAAGTGGCCAAAGAAGAAGTGGGGGAGTTTTGATTCTTTCTTCTCTACTAGTTCTCCTTACCCAATATTATTGGGTGATCATAGGTTTTAGCATGATGGTGGGTCTTGGGCACAGGGTGCCCAATCTCTGTCTAGTGGGGCTCAGTCGACTCTATCCCACCCTCCTTATAGAATTTATGGACAGTCGCACCATGGGTTCTGTGAGGATGTGAAGAATAAATATTTTTATTATGGTCAAATTGGTCATATACTGCATGACTGTGGTGTTAGGATGACTTCTGGGGCTAACAAGTTTCCTCTTGCTCTTTACCTGCTCCTATACCAAAGGGTACTACTTGTACACCTATTTTAGGTTTTGGTATCGGCGTTGGTCGAAATTGATTATCTGCTCTTACGTCTCATCAGGATTTTGAGGCATCCCTTGATGTTATTACTAGTATGTTGAAACTTGTAAGATCCCGTAAAATTTGTAAGATTAAATCAATCCTTTAAGCTTGTCAAGAGGGTCCCATCTAAGTTCCCAGACTTAGTTTATTTGGAATTGGAACTTGATAGCGAACCTGGACTAACCCAGATAGAGTCGTGGACAACACCTTCAAAAGTTGGAAAACTCATTTCGCCACCTTAATGTCCTTTAATGGTTCGTATTTTATTAATTCATGATCAAAGAGGTCAATAGGTGTTCTTGGACAAATTTTGGATTTTTTGGACCTCATTTAGACCATGTTTGGTGTCCCAAAATAATGGACCAGCGCGATCTTGGCGAGTCCCGTCGCCTATCGCGTTGATTAACATTGTTGCAGGAATTGCCAGTAAAAATACTAAGGCTTGGCGCGATTATGGCGCGACGCATCGGGTATCACGTCGATGCCCAGTTTTTAGTCATTAAATGTCTGTATTTTTAAGGGCAAAAGGGTCAATTTCTCACCCCTATATAATTCCAAAAACACGAGATTCAACCCTTATTTTCACCAAAATATTGTTTTTTCTCTCAAATACTCTTAAGAACAAGTCTAGGGTTTTCATAAGAGCTTTAAATTTAAGAGATTCTACCGTTAATTTTCAAGAGTCTTTCATCCAAGGTATTTCAAGTGTTCATTCATGTATTCCTTCCATCCATGAAGTCCAAGAATCCAATTTTGAATCTTGTATTGTGATGTTTATGTTGTAGATTGATTCGGTTCATGTAGTTATTGATGTATGATTCCCAAGTTCGAATCTTTATGTGTTGTTCATGGAACTATGCTAGTATGGGGTTGAAATTCATGAAATTGAATTGAATTGTGGAATTATGTTGTATTAATTTGATATCATGCCTAATCTCTAAGTTATGCATACTAGGTGTTTGATAAAATGCCTAAGAGAATAACACTTGTGCATTATGACTCAATAGAACCTTAATGATGAATTCATGTTACCCTTAAGTTCAAATATGACCTCTAAACGATTGTTGTGCATTGTTGTTGTTTGATAGAATGTACATGATATTAGAAGTTATGAAAATATGGCATATTTATAATCCATGTACAAGATTATAATGAATGATAAATTTTTCATGAAATCCCTCAATTGTTGTATTATGAAATATTGGCAATAATCATATGTTCAAAAAGTGTCATGTCTTGACAGTTTCATAGTGCCAGTGTCAGTTTTCACGATACTCTCAGTCAAGCCGTGATTAGTAGAATTCAATCAGTCACATGACTCAGGAAAATTCAGTAAATTTAGTATCAGTCTAGTACTCAGTAATCTCAGTAATCTCAGTAATCCAGTAATCTCAGTACTCAGAAATCTCAGAAATCTCAGTTAGTTATTAGATCTCAGTAGTATCCCACCAGTCAACATAATCAAGTGAACTGAGTTCAGTCTAGTTATTAGTACAATCAATAATAGATCAGTCCAGTCCAGTTCAATGTCTATTCAGATGAGAGTAGGATTCAACACCGAGTTAACCCAAGGATGGGAACACACACTGTCAGCAGAGGGTGTGATTCTTATAAGCAATCATTGTATTCCAAAACTATGTAGCCAGCATAGATTGAGACATCAACACTGTCAATTGAGGGTTGATGAGATGGATTCACACTGTCAGATGAGGTTCCTACCATTCTCCTTTGGGAACACTGTCTGATGAGGGTCACTCATAACTTGTCCTTACTATTGGCACAGTATTGACACCCTTCCAATTGGGGTTATAGGTTGGACCCTAACTCAGATATAATAGCTTATCAGGTGCATGTCAGTTAGATGAATTCTCCTACAGTTTTAGTTACAAAATCAAGACTGCCAGATACAGTCACTTAGTCTCAGTAATAAAACTCAGATAGTTCTTTAAATATCAAGACTGTTAGATATAATCACTCAGTATAGTACAAAACTCAGCTAGTTTTATCATAATCTAGACTATCAGATACAGTCACTCAGTTATTAGTAGCTCATGTTATCAGTATTCAGACTTAGGAGTCAGTATTACTATGTATTCAGTTTTAGTTACTTATCAATGCATGTATTCTCACGTTCATGTTATACAGTCAGTTAGTATTGTTCATGTATATGAACCCTTTGCATTCAACCTACATCACTTGCATACTAGTACATTCAATGATACTGACACATTTGCGCTATGGTGTTTTTATACCATAGGTTCAGAAGCACGAGTTCAGAGCATCAGTAGCATTCCAATTTCAGCAGTCAGGGTAAACAGTGAGTCCTCATCATTCAAGGATGTTATTATTTGATTATTTTATTCCTTCAATACATAGTTTATTTTAGTAGTTCAGAGTTAGTTGGGGATATGTCCCATCAACTCCACAATTTTCAGACAGTTTAGAGGCTTTCAAACTACAGTATGTTCAGATAATTTATTTAATTTTTGGGTATTTCTATGCCCCATTTAGATATTATTTTATCAGCCACGTTACAGTTTTGAACATTATGGCCTTACAACTTATATTCTATATTTATACAATATATCATGTAGTACTCAGTTACAAATATTAGTCATGGGTTAGCTTGTGGTCCTTTGAGGTCATGGGCACCATATGGCATTCTGGGTGTTTGACTCGGGGCGTTACAAAACTATTCTCCCATGATATGTATTGTTTACTTGATCTAGGGTCCACTATTTCTTATGTGACCCCATTTGTGGTTGTGTATTTTGGTCTGGTCTCGAGTGTATTTTGAACATTTTTTCTATTTCTACCCTAGTAGGTGACCTTGTTATTGCTGAGAGATTCTAAAGGCGGTGTGTGGTATCTGTTAGTGGTAGAGAAACTCTTATTGATTTGATAGTTTTAGATATAGTTAACTTAATTGTCATATTAGGGATGGATTGGTTACATTCGTGCTATATTTTCTTAGATTGTTAGACCCATAAGGTCACATTTAAATTCCCTAATAAGCTGATCATTGTATGGGAAGGGGGTTCTTTAGTGCCTAAGGAAATATTCATCTCGTATCTTAGAGCCCAAAAGTTAATTTCCAAGGGGTTTTTGTATCATTTGGTTTGAGTTAAAGATTCTAACTCGGAAGGTCCCTCTTTAGAATTCGGTCCTATGGTTAATGAGTTTTTGGAGGAGTTACCTGATGATCTTCCTGGTATTAATCCTGATAGGGAAATTGATTTTGGGATTAATCTTGTTTTGGACACTCGTCCTATCTCTATCCCTCTTTATAGGATGGCTCTAGTTGAGTTGAAAAAGCTTAAGGAGAAATTGAAGGATCTCTTAGATAAAGGTTTTATCCATCCTAGTATGTCTTCTTGGGGTTCTCCTGTGTTATTCATGCTTAAGAAAGATGGTTCCCTTTGGATGTGTATTGATTATTATTAGTTGAATAAGGTGACCATAAAGAATAAGTATCCTCCTCCAGGGATTGGCAATTTGTTTAACCAGCTTCAAGGTGCAAAGTGTTTCTCTAAGATTGATCTTACGTAGGGTTGTCATCAGCTTAATATTATGGAGATAAATATCCTTAAGACTGCCTTCAGGACCCAATATAGTTACTATGAGTTCCTAGTTATGTCTTTTGGGTTGACCAATGCCCTAGAGGTTTCATGGATTTGATGAATAGACTCTTTCCTTAGTTTCTGGATTTGTTTGTCACTGTCCTCATTGATGATATGTTGGTCTACTCTAAGAGTGAGGTGGATTATGTCGATCACCTCTATGCTGTGTTATAGAATTTGAAGAATCAAGGTTTGTATGCCAAGTTCTCTAAGTGTGTGTTTTAGTTAAAGGCTATAGTTTTTCTTAATCATGTTATCTCTAGTGAGAAGATCATGGTAGGTCCACAAAAGGTTACGGTTGTTAAAAAGTGGCCTAGACCTACAACTCCAATCGACATTTAGAGCTTCTTTGGTTTAGCCAGTTACGATAGGAGATTTGTGGAAAGTTTTTTGAATATAGCTTCCCCATTGACTAAGTTGACCTAGAAGAAGGTCAAGTTCTTGTGGTCGAATGCATGTGAGGGTAGTTTTGAGAAGTTGAAGGATAAGTTCACTTCAACTCTGATTTTGACCTTGCTCAAGAGTAATGATGGTTTCATAGTATATTGTGATACTTCTAGTGTTGGGCTTAGTTGTGTATTGATGCATCATGGTAATGTGTTGGCCTATGCTTATAGGTAGTTGAAATTTCATGAGAAAAACTACCCAACCCATGATTTGGAGTTGTTGGCTATGGTGTTTGCGTTGAAGTTTTGGCATCACTACCTCTATGGGGTTCATATTGACATCTTTTCTGATCATAATAGCCTATAGTACGTGTTCACTTAGAAAGAGTTCAATCTCAAGCAAAAAACATGGATGGAGTTACTAAAGAACTATGATAAGAGTCTTCACTACCATCCAGGTAAAGTCAATGTGGTTACTGATGCTCTTAGCAGGTTGGTGAAGGATATCAACCATTTTTCTAGTCTTTGAGTTCACCTCATGAACCTAGAGGATGGTGGTGTGTTCGTGCATCAGGTATCACAGTCTTCCCTTTTTGAGATAAAGAAAAAACAAGTGTTAGATCCTGATTTGATGAATATTAAGGGGAATATGGGTCAACAAAAGGTTGTTGATTTTATGATTGGTGGCAATGGTATCTTGAGGTACCAAGGTAGGCTATGTATTCCCGATGTGGATGGATTGAGAGAAAGGATTTTGGCCAAAGCTCTTGTATCTTCCTATGGTATTCATCCTAGTTCTACAAAGATGTATCATGATCTTAAGGAGTTCTATTAGTGGAACAATATAAAATATGATATGGCTAATTATGTGGTTAAGTGCATGATGTGTCAATAAGTGAAAGTTGAGCACATGAGACTCGAGGGTTTGTACCGAGAAATTGAGTTTCTCAAATGGAAGTGGGAGGTAATTAATATGGATTTTATCACCCGTCTTTCACCAACTCAGAATTAGTGTGATTAGATTTGGGTCATTGTGGATAAGATGACCAAGTCCACTCACTTCTTGCTGGTGAGGACTAGATATTTGGCTGCGGATTATGCTAAGTTGTATCTTGCAAAGATTATGAAGTTGCATGGTGCTCTTGTTTCTATCCTCTCGGATTGTGGTACTCCATTCTCATCTTATTTTGGTGAAGTCATTTCAGAAAGGTTTGGGGACTAAGGTGTGCCTTAGTACTACTTTCCACTCACAGTCGGATGGACAAGTAGAGATGAACATTCAGACATTGGAAGATAGGCTTTGTGCTTGCATTATTCACTATGGTGGTAGTTGGTACAACCATTTACCTTTGATTAAATTTTCTTATAATAATATGTACCACTCTAGCTTTGGTATGGCCCATTTTGAGGCATTGTATGGTAGGAGATGTCGTTCTCCTATTGGGTGATATGAAGTTGGGGAGGGTAAGTTGTTTGGCCCTGATTTGGTTAACCAATCCTTATAGAAGGTAAAAGTGATTCATGATAGATTGAAAGCCTCTCAAAGTCATCAAAAGTCCTATGTGGATGTGAGGTGTAGGGAATTGGATTTCAATGTCAGTGATTGGGTGTTCTTGAAGGTATCTCCTATGAAAGGAGTAATGGAATTTGGTAAGAAGGAAAAGTTAACTCCTCGGTATAGTGGCCCGTATTTGATTTTGAAAAAAGTTGGAAATATTGCTTATGAATTGGAGTTGCCTCCTAGTTTGAGATCCATTTATTTGATTTTCTATGTCTCTATGTTAAGGAAGTGTGGGGGTGATCCTTCATCTATTATTCCTTTGAAAGGATGGGGTATCACAGATTCCTTATCTTATGAAGTGGTTTCAGTTTGGATCTTGGATCATCAAGTCTGTCGGTTGTGGACTAAGGTTGTGGCTTTAGTAAAGGTTCTCTAGAGGAATCATAAGGTTTAGGAAGCTACTTAGGAAGCGGAAGAGGACATGAAGTCCAAGTATCTGCATTTGTTCTCTATTCTGAAAACTCATGCTTGAGGTATGTGTTGATCTTCTTATCTTTGTTGTATGTCCTTGTTTTTTTAACTTGGTTAAAGGTTAGTTTGATGTGTAATAATGTGTTAACTCGTGCTTGTACTTTTCTTTACCCGACATTCGAGGACAAATGATCCAGGTGGGAGAGAATTGAAACACCTTGTCTTTGAACCCTTAGAAAAATTTCCTAAGTTAGAAATTCTGGACAACATACGACTAAAAGGTACTATTCATATGTTTGAGTATGGGTTAGGGTCCCTCTCTCGTATGTTAGATAGTGTGTTTGGGTTTGTTTTTTCCCTAGTTACAATTAAGCATCATACCAATCATATGATGGTGTACGAGTGGTATGTTGCAAAGTCGTATGATGTATTAAGAATGGTCTAGTTGATCTGATGATGGTTCGACTCCAAGGGTATCATTCTTATGTTAAGATACGACTTGACTTTGTATAGTCGTATTTTGATCAGTATGGGGGTCCAAGGTGAGTTATAGGGTATGAGTTAAGGGTACACTCGTACCCAAGGGTACGGGTTATGTAGGGTGGTTGTACCCTCCCGGGTTCAATTTTCATCTTTTAAACTGAGGTCATTTTAGACATTTCCCACCCCTAAATCCTTATGACCCATGACTCATAACATTTTTTGTCCCTTCATTCTTCACTTAGACAAGATCAAAACATTCCAAAATACTCTTCAAAACTTCTCTAGCAACATTAGGTCTAGGGTTCATCAATGAGGCCATTTAGAGGCTTGAGGACCAAGAATCTCTCCGGGAATCTTCGAGTATAAGGCATGTGACTCTTCCAACATTGTTAGCTCACAAATATAATGTTCTTTAAGAATTTGTTAAGATTATTTAATGGTGATTTTGAAAAACAATGATAAGGGTTTTGTTGCATATGGTTGAGTATTGTTTACTCTTTGTTTGACTTTTGTTTATACATGTTTTTGGTGAGGATTTGTAGATATGGGTTCTTGGTAATTGTGATTTAACAAATGGGTCAAGGGTAACCCTAACCTTGATAGTTTTTACTTTGGTTCTGGTCTTGTTAAAGGTATGTGATAATGCTCACTATACTATATAAAGTGGCTGAGGACAGCCGTTGTTAATAGCTCAACTTTCGTCGAGGTAGAATACATGAGGAGCGAGAATTAGATTTTGAGTCTTATGAGTGTTGAAATTGCTAAAAAGATGCCCCAAGTGTACACAACATAAAACACATAATGTAAAGTGGGTGGCGGTTGATTTGGAATAGAATCTTATCAATATCAAGCCAAGCAACACACTATGTTAACACTTTTTCTCTTAGAATTTAAAATTTGAAATATCTTGGGATTATGTCGACATAAGGGATATATGTGCATGGGACCTTGATGGTTTTGGTATAAGTCCTAATTGTTGATGACATGGTAGGCTAGGTTAAGAGTCCTTGAGTATAGTTTGTCAACAAGGCCTTGCGGATGTCACTCCCTGAATCTTTCGAGTACCTAACGAGTGTGTCAATAAAAGCCACCCAAAACCTCAATTAGGCATCCCTATTTCTAGGAAAATGCCCATGACATAACCTCCTCTCCATCTATCCTTATCTCAAAAAATGGCAAAATAAAGTAAGCTATATTCATAATTGTCCACTAATGCTTTGCCCCTCTATAGCCCTCTTTCAAAGAAACTATGGATTCCCAAAAGTTCACCCTCATCTCGCTTTGAAGGATGATGAGAGCTTTAAAGAGTTGGGTTTTTCACCCAACAAACCCATTTTGGGTATTTGAGATTTCACCCATAAATCCCAACTATTTAAACTAAACAATAGTGAAATCCATAATCAACAACTAAGTATAATACAAACGCATCATTACCTAAACACCATTGCACCTTAGTTCAACAAAATCTCAAGACTAAAAGATTTATCTACTCATGAAGAAAGGAAAGAAACATATTCCATAAAGATTTTCCAAAGCATCTATTCTTCACAAATACAAAAATCCAAGTCTCCAAATCAAATTACAATGCTTGCCCAATTTAGGGTTTCAATTTAAAATTCAAAATATTGCTAGTATCTGGAATGCCCAAAATGGGAAAAGGTTTTAGGATTTTAAGCAATTTGGGGTCGGCTGCTAAAAATTATAAAATTGCACCTGGGCCTAATTTCGTGTGGCCATGATCGCACCAGATCTATCGCGATTGCGACTACCATGACTATGATTAGTTCCACACGATCACAGTTTCTGACCATCTTGATTGCCCGTAACCGCATCCCTCATACCGTGTTCACGGTAATTGAGCGTTGTTCTGTATATGGTCCATCAGTTTTGCACTTTTCTTCTCTCCTTTATTCCTATTTAGCTAAATTCCTCATTCTTTTATTTCGTTACCTATATACCTACAAAATGTGTAAATTAGTGCATTTAATCATACTGTTTTCTTATTTATGCCTTCAAATTATAGTAGTGTGCATGAATGTTAAGTGCATGTGAGCGGTAAATTCACCACTCATCAATACCCCAACTTAAAGCTTCTCTTGTCCTCAAGCAACACTACTTTTTACCATGAGACTAAGTACATTTATGCCCAAATTAAATGATCCGATGATCATAATGACCTTAATCTTAGTTAATACCATAATTTAGCTCTTCAAACATGGGAAAAACTATTTTCACGGTGCCTCAACATAAAATGTGATTTTTCAAGGATGCAAAAGACTTTAAAGAGAAACCATGAAACAATCACTAATACTCCAGAAATGACTCACTTTTGACCTCAGCTACATTATACTCCTTGTGCCTCATTTTACGGGAGATTACAAAATTACCCACCTCGACTTGTTTACATGCCTGCTCATAAGAAAGAAAATTCAACACACCAAGTCATCAAATATGCAATAAGGAATTTATGTGCAAAACACTCTCTCTCTCAAGAACTATCGATGCTAACAAGTACCATGACATAGGGTTGCCCCTATTTTCAATTGCCGTTACATTGAAAATACTTGGTTGGAATTCACAAATGGCTTTTTGAGCTTTAACATAGGTTTGGGGTAGGCTAGGATATTATTTAGGAACAACAAGGCTATTCCCTCCTTGAACATATACATCTCACTATTCTATCCAACTTTTGATCATGGGACACTTTTTTTTGTCTTCACTTTTTACACATGCGCCTACATTTATTTCCTTGGTCCACCCATATTTTTTTATCTTTTTGCACCCTTTGAGCTACTCTTTCCTTTGTTGGATACTTTCTTTGTCTTATTCATTTATTCTCAATGCTTAAGCCCATAGGCACTCACTTACAACTTCATGGCCCAAAGTTACCTCTTTAATCATCACCACCCCTAACTTAGGATTTTAGCCCCAAGTTGTGATTTTAAGTCCAAGGAGGGTAGGGTTCAAATTAGGGATAAAAATTGAAAGGCTCACGACTTGCGATATGTTTTCCAAAGAAAGGTCTAAAGGCTCAAAGTGGGTGACTAGGAATAACATCTATGAAAGGGTAGGATTTTTAGTCTAATATGGACTTTCAATATCACAAAGATGGCCTACGATCATCCCACCAACCAAGTATAATGAAAATTATCCTTGAGAGACTAATGGGGCAAGTTCTAGATGGTACAAGTACACATGAAATTTGGACAAAGAATCTCACCACACATGGAATGCAAATTTACCAAAGAGGCTCAATTGCCCCTCCCACTAGAGACAAAAATAGAGTATCTATCAATTTCCATAAGCCAAAATTTTTGGAGTCACAAAAAGAGAATAAGTCTTGTTACAAGGCCGCTCACTTCTATGCCCTTGATTTGTGAAAAATTTTGGATGGAGGGGTGTTTTCTTTGCATTTTCACCACATACAATTTGCTAACTATGGCACTAACCAAAGCCTTCGTCTTACATTTTGGCTTTCATATGAGCAAAGCATATGGCTACTTAGACTTCACCATAGATATAAGTGCCACAAATTCAAAATGCCATAGTTAACCCGATTTCCATTGCATTTATGACCTCGATGCCATGGGTACTCAGACTTTCCCTGCATCTATGGCACAAAACCCAATCACTATGCTTTTTCCTTATGAATGTTGTCATACAATATATCAATAGAAAAAGC